>NC_056731.1:643142715-643442715 GCF_019279795.1 Protopterus annectens | reverse complement strand
TAATACAGTGCTTGGCTGCTTTCTCTTAACCAAATTTTGTGCCCTTTCAATTTAACAAATCCTGCTGTGGAATACCATTCTAGTTGCTTATTCATACTTTAATAACATTAATGCAATCTGTTCATTCCAGTCTTTCTGATATAGCAGAAAATCTCAGGTTTTCTCTGTGTGTTCTGTCTTCTAATTCTACAATTTTTTTGAAGCAGTTCTTGAGAAGCTTCATTCTAATCCAGTCATTCCTTCATTTCTGCATCTATTTCTACAGCTCAGCTCAACTGAATAACCAATTCTATTCTTTCCAGCTTTTTGTGTATGTGACTTTATAGATTCCTCCATTCTCTCATTATTTTAAATAGCTGTGAATGCATTTGATTTAGTTTTCCTGTAAACTACTGAGAGCCATTTCTGTACCAACGCTGAAAACTGAACTGTTTTTTGTACTAAGTAGCTCCTTTTTCTGGTTAATTTTCTCTTACTTGTTCTAGATTTCTTTGCAGTGACTAACCATTAATGGAATTTTACTCAAGTTGTTACCTTTTGTTGGTGTTTTTATGCCACTTTACATTTTTTCACACTGTGAGAGCTGTACGACATCTGTTTTGAGAATGCAACCATCCTGGAATCAGCACAGAGTTCTGTGCTGTTTCATGAGCTAGAGGGGAAGGGAGCACAATCCATTTTTTTTTGAAATTCTGAAACCAGCTTTAAAGTTGCATGAATCACATGTTATAAATTCTGGAATGTTAAGAATGGAGTAAAACATGTGATTTTATGGTGAGCACCTTACACAGCTGCACTTTCCTATGGAGCAAGCAAGAGTTAACACATGATGGGATGTGAGTTATATCATGATGAGTACTACTGGATGCACTTTAAGGCATGAGGCACTTCCAACAGGCACCTTTTAGACCATGCTGTGTTATCAGGATTATTCCATGCATCTGAGTGTATTTCAGTGCACTTTTAAAGTGGGTCTTTTGGAAAAAAATATGCAAAGAAGTGGCTTGATGTTTTAAAGTGTAACTAAAAATGTAAATATTGTTTAGTTTTTTCCTGTTGCTTTGTGACTAATCAGCCTATTCATTCTCCCAGAAGAAGGAGCTTTACAGTTCATACATTCCTCCTGTGATAAAGGTCAGGAGGAGGGAGTAGTGCTGTCATCTTTTTTTGTTGGGGGGGGGGGGGTGCTGATGTTTTTGACTTGGTCCCTAGCTGTTCCCACTGTATACACTTGATTCAGCATGCGGTGTGTGTATGCAGTGGTTATGTCTCCCTGTTTTGTAAGAGGCTTCCACAATTGTGCATTTCCTTCTTGAAAGCATTCAACTCTGTTGGTTTCAGGACTCCACTAGGAGTGCTGTCTGGGATTTGCATTCCTGCCCTACTTCAAGAGGAAGCATTAATTTGTTATTCATCTCTCTCCTCCAACACCTAATCAACAAATGTGTCTTCTGTATCCACAGTCAGGGCTTTATCCTTGTATGTCAGTGGACATGTCTGAGTAAGTACTGTGTTTATGTAGAAACATTAGCCTCTTTTATTGATACTGTTCAGCCTTTTTTTAGCTGGCTATTTATTTCATCATTTTGAAATCTCATCCTGGTAACATTTTTGGTAGAGAGTTTTCCTCTCCTTTTCAGGTATATCTCTTCTGTCCAATTTTTTTGATAAAACTGCTGCTGGCTAGAACAAATCTGTTTATTTTCCCATATATTATGTAGTGTCTGTTGAATGGCTGAATTTGACAAGTAGTAGCTGGCACCTCGCATATTTTCCTTATTCACAAAATGTTTGCTTTTTCTTCAGTTGTTGATTAATGTATTTCACAATTTTATTGTACAAGCTGAGAGACAAGGCCAGTATTTGCTTGTTATGCCAAATGTGAATGTAATGGGTCAGAAATGCCTATCTAGTCTAATTGTAAAGTTTAGAATGATGTTGGTTTAAGACGTATATTTTTCCAGGTGTAATAAGAGAAGTTGCACAAGATCTTTAGGAATTAATGTTTTTCATAAATCACCACTGCTAAATATGTAGTTCATAGAATAAAGCTTTGTTTGTTATAGCTTCTCCTTGTAGGCTCACACTTTCAGCTTGTAAATAAACCTTGGAAAGTATTTCTTCACTCTTTCTAGTTGCACTAGTGTAACAGAATACATTGTCATGTTCCAGTAGCGGTCCAGCCATAGGGCATTTTACAAGCGGGACCCAGACTTCTGTTTTAAGTAATGTAATACTTCTGAATATCATCTCAAATACACCATAAATCCTTCTACCTAAATATCCCATATTGTGACTGAAATTAACATTTTCTGCAGTCACTCTCCACAGATCGTTTATATACCTCTTCTTTATGGAATATTACCGGAGTGTATTGGTTCTTTCTATACTAGCTAAAAGAATGGCAAAGGTGGCGCCAGAATTGACAGATAAGGATCCAGTGTGGTTTTGTGGAGGGGAGGCAAACATTTGGCAACATTAATGGAGCAATGAGGATCCAGAGGGAAGTAAAATGCAATAACATACCTCTGTTGGTGGGTTTTGATGCAGAGAGAAGATTTGACAGACTAAACTGGGATTTTATGAGTAGGGCAATGAAAGCATTTGCATTTCCCTGATGCAGTGCTAAGTTTAATTAGGAGGATATATGAATGACTGGGGCAAAAATTAAAGTGGGAGGGTTCCTCTCAGATAACCATGTGTGTGAACAGAGGAACCTTTGTATGCTTTATATTTAGAGCCATTGGCAAAGAAAACAGGGGGCACGGAAATACAAGAATATCATTGGTATGATGATAAAGAAAAGTTGGCTTTATTTGCAGATGATATTTTGTAACTGATAAATCCAGAAATGAACATCTCAGTCAGTGGTGTTGTGGAACATTTTGAGACAGTTTCAAGTCTTTTTGGTATATACAGTTAATGAAGATAAAACAAAGGCTATACATGTAAATTATGTACTTAGGCACAGATTGGATCAGCATTACCCATATTTATGGGACATAAGATGAAGTATTTTGGATGGTATGGATTAAAAAGGCTTCTGTTATGGCAGCTAAGGATATGTGGGAAAAGACTAAAAAGATAATATAAACATTGAGAAACTGGAAACTCTTATTTTTGGATATGGATAGCAAGATAAAAGCAGTGAAAATGTTTTTCATCCATTTAGTCTTGAAATACGGGCCAGCCATATTTTTATCAACCTGAGGAGAAGTTGTGGACAATAATTAATAAAAAATTGAAGGAATTTATCTGGGAGGGAAGAAGGGCAAGAGTTAAGAGGGTTAACTTGATCCTTCCAGTAGAACAAAGTGGTGTAAGTTTACCTTATTTTCAGGGATATTTTAGAGTTACACAGTTAAGGTTAGTAATGTACATAAGATATGCAGAAGGTCATAATCAAAGTTGAAAGGAATGATTAAGGAAGGGGGAAGTTAAAGAAGTAGAGCATGGGATTTTGGACGCATATCCTTAAGGAGAATAACAACTACCACACAGAGTATTATATTCTTAAAGTAGCAAAAGGTATTCTAAGAAATGAACCAATATGAGACTGGAGAAAGGAGATTTTGGCGATAGGGATGACTGCAAGTAGGGGTACAGAAAATAGGCAAGAGAGGGCTGGAGTTTACTCATGAAACCTGGCAAAGGAGCCAAGATATTGGAGCAAATAACTCCAGCAAGAAAGGTAATAGAGTGGGATGAGACCAAGAAGACTTTTGGATTGCAGGATGGAGAGTGCCTTCCCTACCAGGGCTTGATCTCAGAGTACAGGTAAAGGGAAAGGGATATGGGAATTTTAAGAGAAAGATCTGCACTCGTAGAGTTTTAGCTGAATCTGGAACAAAAGCAGCTGTTAAAAAAGACATAATTAGTAGGGCATATATAATGTTGTACAATTATAAAAATCAGAAAGATTTGGAAGAGAGACTGGAATAGCAGTTTACAAAAACAAAATGGGAATATATATGGCTCCCATGTATGCAACCAAGTGCAGAAGGTTTAGGATCTTAGTTTGGAAGGAGACCTCTCAACTGTCCTTATTTTGTAGGGACACCTCTGAAGTTTTTCAAAGTTTTGTCTCATTCCTCCTAAAATTGGAAATAATTTTCAGAATATCTAAGATAACAGTGCCATAATTTAAAATGTATCCCTGATTTGGGGTTTTTTTTCTGTTATTTTTGGTAAAAGTTTGAGAGCTCTGTTGGAACTGTTTACATAGGTATTTTGTATCCCAGGCAGACTTCAAATAATTTGTCCTCAGGTGGATAGCAAATGAAGAACGAGGTAATTGGGGACATAAGCTTTGGTAGTGTAATGAGTTGGCAGATTTTAAAAATTCCCCACAGAGTACTCTATCAGAAATAGTGGGTGAGCAAATGACTGTATTTAAGGAAATGATTCTTTTGAGCTGTATACGGGATTTGAATTGTCTAGACTTTGTAAACCCTTGTTAAGTTTAATTCTGTTTGCTGCCGAAAAAGCAATTTCTAGAAAATGGAAGTCAAAGTCTATACCAACAATGTTTGAGGTATTGAATATTATAAAAGAGAGAAAAGTACTGGAATAGGGATCTTTAGAGAAGGGGAAGAGCAGATTACATAGAAATAGATGGAAATTGTGGGAACACTACATGTATAATAATGTTCAGGAGGAAGGGGAGTGATATTTAAGGGAAGGTAGGAATTCAGCATTTTTTGTAATGTTGGACTGATAATAGTAGGAAAGAAAATATGTGATGTATATTGTATTTAAATGAAAACGTATTAAAATGGTTTATTTTTTCTTCTGCTTATATACGTTTGCTGATGTCTTGAGTGATAATTTAATAAAGGTGTTTAAAAAAGTGTAAGGAATCTTCAGTATTTCAAGGATCAAAATTATTAATGGATGAATTGTTGCAGCTGATAAGAAACATGTTTTTATTAGACCAGTTAAAATTATCATATTAATTTTTTAGCCTCCTAAATTGTTATAATGACATAAGTTATAATGACAAATTTGCAATTGCCAGCAAAGCTCTAATGCCGGCATTTCTTAAGATTAATTTCAGAAGAAAATAAAAAGCAGCAGCCCCCAAAGAGAGCATTGTGGGTACTTCAGTAGTTATTGTTCTCTGACTTGAAACCTCTGATAGAAGCATTGGGCTGTACATAAGGTTTTGGTAACCATCTGCTAATCCAGCTATTAAAAAACATGTTTATTTGAAAGTCTGCAATTTTGTCTTGTGTAGTATGTTATTACAGTAACAACAAACCAGCTTGAGTAGCCTTGCTTTTTAAAGATGCTTATTATTTAGAGGACTGTGTGTCTGTCTCCATCGTTTTGGATTTTCCCATCCAGTCCCTAATAAAAAGCTATAAACTAGGTCTGAAGTCCAGCAAAATGTATGACCATTAAGCAGGTGCATAACTACGTAGTTCTGACGTATATTGCTTACTAAGGCAATTGCCAGAAAACTTTACTGATTTTTTTCACAAGAGTTCATTACTGATATCATACCAACTTTTACTAGCATACATTTAACATTTCTAAGAAAAATATCCTCCCAACCTTTGAGCTACCTGTGGCAAAAATATGAAATTTAAACAGAAGAATATAAAACTGAAACATGTTTCATATTTGGTTACATTTTAAATTTGTTTCTCAAAAAAGTGAATGTGTGCCTACAAGAAAATGAAGTAAGTTAAAACATTACTTTGTGTATTTATGTAGTGATCATGTCAGATTGCTATAGCAGAGAACTGCATAACAAGGCCATGCCTAGTTTGAAGGGTATTGCTTCCCGAGTAAATGATTGAGGTTGATGGAACTCTGCTTTTGTACTTTTTTACACCTACCCTGACTCTGTTACTGTACTTTAGATTGCTTTTTAATAAAAATGTTTAATTTATCAATCTAATGAATATGTCTGAACTTTATCTCCCATCATAAAACTTTATTTTGTTTATTCTACTATTACAAATAATTTGAAATAGAAGTTTTCTTTGACATGCTTATAACTACATGGAGACAGGTTTTCTTAACTTATTTTATATTTGTTCACATACAGTATACTGATCACATTTATTTTTTGTCATTTTACAAAGTATGATGGGTTCTTTGATTTTTCATTTTCATTTTCCTGACTGACTGAAGAGGTACAAGTTGTCACATTGCATGATTATGAGAATATGGATGTTGGTACCACTACAGCCAGTCAGAATACAGAAATATAGGTCCATGTTTAAAAGTTAATTATAAAAGATATTTGTAAAACATTCTGGAATTGCAGTGTACTCCTAGGCAATTCGAAATAAAGTAGGCATTTTAGGCTTGCCCGATACTGAAATTCTATTTTGGACTTTTCATCAAGCCTGCAAACTGATTAGTAACAGTTCTCTTTCATAAAGGGTGAAAGTAAATAATTAAATGTGCTTGATTCAGATCACTTTTCTTTAAGGAAGTCATATTCATGAACCCCTGTAGCTCCATCTCTTCAATAGATGAATAGCTCACAAAACAGAATTTTGATCACCTGTTTTAAACATTAGTAACTTTCAATGGATGTAAATTATTGCTGTAAACTCAATACAGGTTTTGAGGTGCCAGGTGTAATTAAGCACATCATTCGGTCTCCCTCAATGCAGAGATTTGTCATGATGGAAATGAAAATTAACCAGAACTGGTTTTGTGTGCGACTGTGTTGTACACACAATGAAAAAATTTGATGAATGTGGTAAAGTGGAAGGAGAAGTATAAAGCAGATGAAAATGAGAAGGGTGGTAGAAAACGTAAGGGAAGAATGGAAGGCAGTCATGAGTTACTACTATTCAAAAGGAGGTGAAAGTAACTAGATTAATAATCAGAAGCAGTGGACTAATGGTGCAAAATAAAGTGTGCCATGCATGAGGATTGTACAGTATGAAATTGAGACTGGATATGAAAAGTAACATTAAAAAAAAAGAAAAAGGCAGTAAAGTGGTTTAAACTCAGTGTGTGTCTTTCTGCATTGAATTACATGTAATAGTTGTTTAAGCAGAAATCTGAAACAGGGTCATCAAGCATCTGGGACAGTCCTTTTGAGGCAAAGATAATGAACTTGCACATGGAAATCTAATTAAAAACTAAGGTTGTACATTATTATATCCCAGAATGTTTGTCTTCTGATTCTTAGTACAGTCATAGAATATCCCTTTTTCTGTAAAAGAATGTATATGTATGTGTATATACAGAGAGAGATTTAATACTAATATTTAATTACAACATACTTTGTTAGAGCAATGAAAAAAAGCGTAAATACAAGCTGCAAGGAGAAATAAAGTTTAAAACTCTGAAAGTATTTCTAGTTGTACGAAAGTGTCCTTTAAAGCATGCTCAATGGAAAGGCATACTTTCTTTTTCTTGAGGCAGACGTATGTATGTGTTAAATATTGAAGATGTTTCAAAAGGAGAATACATTCTATATGTAGTGTAATCATTTCAAAGAAATGGCAACTTGTGAGTTTTGACCTTGGTGACAAAAAGATATGCTAGTCAGGAAAAGGTTTGTACACTAAGAATTAGTTGTCAGACATGAAATCTCTTGTTGCATAAATCTTCCACTGTCCCTTAAGTTCCTTGAAAGCACATGGCATTAGTGACTTCAGTCAGCACTATTAATTTTCCTGAATACTGCTCAGTAGCATCATTTAGGAATTGTACCATATGGCTTCACACAGTATACAAATCTTTTTAGTGAGAACATGAGCCTTCTCTTGCCAGTGCTATAAAACACCATCTGTACCTGTGGCAGCTTGGGAGATCTGAGTCTTATCCTGGAAAGCAGCTTTCAGGGTAGCTGTTTTGTTTTTTAATCAGTTGGCAGGTGGAAAATTATTTTATTTTTTAGTTTGAAATGATGTAATGCCCAGAGATGTACTGTGCATCAAGACAAAACTATTTATGTGAGAAGCCTTCAGATTTCCATGGTAGCCAAGCCTAACTTTCCAATGTGGCTGCCTTGATCTCCTGAAGGCTTATAAATAGAGACTGCCACCATGACTGAGTGGAAGATATTATAATTACATAGTTCCATTTTTCCCATGTAAACACTCCAAAGGTGTCATTCTGAATAGACCTTTAAGTATACTGTTTCCTTTAGTAAATACTTTCTTTTTGATTAACACAGGTAGTTGTTTTCCAAACTGCGGCATGTCTTTGAGTGATAGATGCACTGTAATAATTTTATCAGACAACACCCTGTTTAACACATTATTATGCACTCAGCCTGCAAGTTCACTGCTTTTACAATTTTTCAGCTGAGTGGTTAGCCTGGTTTTCTTCCCTGCACAGCTCAGTTCTTCTCTGTTTCTTCCACGGCAGATCACCATTAAAAGCAGACCCCTACCATCTATCAGTGCTGCTGTGCATTTGCAGTTTAAATTATATTTTATTAGCCCATGAGAGAATAGAAGCTTCTACCACATTCTTGTTTCTGTTTCTAGTACCTTTAAATATACATATATATATATATATATATATATATATATATATATATATATGTGTGTGTGTGTGTGTGTGTATCTGTATAGAATTCACCACTTTCTGACAGAATTGTATTCTATTTTTTGTAATGTCAGGACTTGGCTGGGTTAGGTCTTGCACTTCTAGTAACAGAGTCCAGCAGATGTAGTTATATCATCATATCTGCATTATAGTTGTATACTGTCCAGCATAATCTGACTAGTCAGGTGTAAGTAGTAATGTAGCATGTGAAATGACAGGCAGTGATCCTGTTTGCAGGTTCACATCTTTCCACTTGTTATGAATAAACACATGAGCCCACAGTTCCCTTATTTGAAGTAAGATTGATCCTTAGCCTTGTGTTGAAGCAGGAACTGCAAGAATTCACGCACTTCCACCACTACACTTAGACTCTTGACTTCTATCCATAGGCTTCAATTTTTTTTACAGATCATACAGAGAAAAAGTAAGATCTGATGTTGTTAATCCTCGTTCATTCCTTACTGATAGGTTATCGGTTCCGTCCTTGGAACCGAGCTGGCCAAATATCAGGCTTGCGTCAGCCAAAAACTCTCGAGCCAAGGTCCTACCCAGAATACTTTTTCTGTTACCTCAGATCTCGTTTGCCATGTTGCTGTACCGCTGTGTCAAGCCACTCTCTTCAGCTAAGTGTCTAATTTTTTGAAAGTTTTATATATCGTTTCTACTTTAAGGTTTTTCAAACAGTTTCTGGTATCATTCTCCTACCCTATTGTATCCTTAAGTCTCTCTCCCTTTAGTCTATTTCTCTTTATTACCATTTTCTTACCTTTGAGGTAATTCTTCATTACTATCGTTGGTAATCCTTTTTCCTTTTCTCTTCTTACCCTTTTGGGTAGCCTTTCCTCTTCTTTTTGGTACTGTTCTTCTCCACATCATTATGTCGGATAAGAAAATTAGAGTTGGTTTTAAGCAGTGTAAGGATTGCGGCCATAAGTTACTTTTTCCAATGGCCATGACTTATGTATCTGTTGTCTGAATGTGTCCCACCTTACTGTGGATCCCCCGTGTGGGATTTGTAGAAATGTTTCTACCAGGATTCTTAACAAGAGAAAGAACAAATTAATCTTGAAAGGTCTTTTCAAATCTCCTTTCTGTGAGGCTATTTCTGTGTCGGATGGCTCACCGCTCCTGCTAAACCCCGTAAGAGGCGTTCTTCCTCTTCCTCATCAAGGTCACTCCCTTCATCTCCCTCTGGAAATCGTAGGGAGTTGACTCATAAGAAGGTGAAATTGACTACTACTTTGGTGCTGCCACCTGTGGCCCTGTCGGATCCAGGCTCAGCACCGCCTCAGCTGATTCTTGTTCCAGCCATGTCCTCCTTATTGACACCGGCACCGGAGTTCCCAGTGCAGACAATTTTGACTCTGACAGTTCTGTCGCAGCACTTACCGGCACTGTCCATGCAGGTACAGCCCCCATTGGCACCGTTGGTACAATCACCTTTGGCTCTGAGTGTAACGTTACTGTCCTCCATGGTGCAGACACTTTTGGTACCGACATGTTCGGTGCAGTTCTTTTCGGCACCGTCATTGTTACTGGTGCAGGCACTTTCCTCGACAGCACCGTAAGCATCTGTGCAGACCCTTGCTTTTACAGTGCAGATGCCTTCAACTTCTATGGAGCTGATGTTGGCGCAGACTACTTCCACACGTTTTCTTCAGTGCAGACATCCTCAGTTCCATGCTTTGCACCTCTCGAATTAGCAAGGACCAAGTACTCTCCTTCCTTGGAGTCATTCGTTGGTAACCAATGTAGTCCTTTTCTAAAAAGCCCAGAATCGCCCTCAGGTTTCTCTATGAGGTCGACCAGGAGCCTCTCTGAGCAAGCTGTGTTGCGGCTTGTTGACCAGTTGCTTGTGGCCAGAGGTCTCTCTCATCCATTGAAGTCCACATTCCCTCCTTCAGGTGAACGTATATGTCCTCAAACTCCAACGGGCACTCCTCCTTTGACTTCCACCCAAGTGTCGAAGCCCATTACTCCAACAGCAGCTTCCCTTTCTCTGACTCCAATAGTGGATCTCACTTTGGAACTGGAGTCGTCCTTGTGGGCCTCGGTGCACTGGGCATCGCGCTCTTCTCAGGCCAGTGGCTGTGCCATGGAGGAGGGCATTCTTGGTTCCATGGCAATTCTTTTCAATGGCACCCTCCAGGAATCCTCCCTCTCTCACGCTTCACAGTCCCCTTGAGACTCCTAGTCTGGGGGTTGGCTCGTCGGGGTATGACCCCGGTTCCGAGGTTGTCGTGCTTGGTTCTGGGCTCCCATCCTTCCTTGGGCGGGCCGCCCTTCCAGGCCATGGAGAGGGTGCTTGCCTCCACTGGAAACCCCACATTTCAGAGTCCTCTTCCTCCCTCTGTGCCGCAACTCTCACAAGCCACAACCACTGGACACTGGGCAGAAGGGCCTCAGGTTTCTCCTCCTCAGGAGCCCCCCCTTTGCAGTCTTCATCAGAACCTTCCTCTGAGGAAGTAAAACGCAAAGCTTCATGCAAGAGGAAGTACATGGACTCCACTGAGGAGTCATTGACTGAAGATACGGACTTTGATGATGGGGAAGGGTCCCCACGGTCATCCTCTGATGAGGTGTCCTTTGGCTACATCCTCATGATCTTTAGAGAGAGGGGTGACTGGAAGTCCTCTAATCCTTCCTCTGAAGAATCTGTATTCCTGCAGGCCTTTCTTGCCCAGCCCCCTCCTCACAGACTGATGAACTTGTCAAGCTCATCGTCCAGCGCGCATGGAAGGATCCTGACACCCTGAAAGTGAAACCATGGAGGCCTGATAAAATATTATCGCCCCCAGCTGAGCATCACCATTGGTCACGAGGTCTTCCAGTAGATGCCATGGTGGTGGTGGCTCCAACTAAGAAGGATTTGGCAGAAGCAAGCCAAACTGTCCATCTGCTCACCAAAGAGTCCCAGGCGATAGATAGACTAGGGAAGTGTGTGTTTGTTTCATCAACCTTCGCCGTAAGGCCTTTGAACTATTTGGCACACTTTACCAGGCTTCAGAGGGATCTTATCAACCAGCTCTCTGAAACCTTGGCAGGAGCTGTTTCTGACTTAGTCCGTGACAATGTGGCTTCTCAGATAGCCACCCTAGAGTCCATTTCCAATTTTTCCATGCATCTTATTTCTCACACAACGGAAGGAGCAGCTAGAGTGCAGGCATGGGTATAGTCAACAGATGACATGCCTGGATGCTCCTTTGTGGACTCCTTTAAGGCTTCCTTTATGAACGCCCCCATCAAGGCTGCTTCTTTGTTAGGCCCTAAAGTGAAAGATATGCTGGCAAGGTGCGAACAAGATAGCAAGACCCTATCTGCCGTTGGTGTCAGACACTCCACTCCTCAACGATTCTAGTCCAGAAATCAGAGGAGCGGGAAGATGTGGCACAGGAAATCACAGGGCTCTTTCTGTGACACACCTGCCGAGTTCTCCCCTAGAGGCTGAGGGGGAAACTCCAATGGAAGATGCCCCTTTTGGGGCAAAGGAGGTCCGTAAAATCTGGGTTCCAGACATTCTTTCTCTTCCCAACCCTATCAGTGCTCCTGAAGCTTTGCCCGACTGCTCACCTCTGGAAGTGGTCGGGGGTCGTTTTTCCTTGTACCCCACTGCCTGGCAAAATATAACCACCAACTCTTGGGTACAACAGATAATATTCAGAGGCTATCGCATCCCCGTCCATCTTTGTCCAATCTCATCCAGAGTATTACTCGATGTTCCACCCAGTCAAAAAGAAGCAGCAGCACACGAAATCCAAAAGCTGCTACAAAAAAAGAGTCATCCAGATGGTCCCCCCAGACCAGATAGGATCCGGTTTTTACTCAAGGTTCTTTTTAGTGCCAAAAAAGACAGGGACTGGAGACCAATTCTGGATCTCAGCACACTGAACAAATTTGTAAAAACAGAGAAATTCCAGATGGTCACATTTCAGTCTATACTTCCTCTCCTGGAAGAAGACGATTGGATGTGCTCTGTAGATCTTCAAGATGCGTATTACCACATAAAACTGGACAAATGCTCAAGAAGATACCTCCGCTTCCACATAGGAGCCAGTCACTACCAATTTCGAGCACTTCCCTTCGGTCTGTCTACCGCCCCCAGAGTGTTCACCAAATGCATGGCAGTGGTTATCGCTCACTTGTGACTTCAAGGATTCCAGGCATTTCCATATCTATACGACTAGCTCCTCACTACCCCCACCTAATGTCTAGTGGAAGAAGCCGTGCACTACACTCTCATCACAGCAGAATGCCTGGGAATCACTATAAACTGGGAGAAGTCCAAAACGACCCCAGCTCAGTCTTTCGAAGTCATAGGGATACTGTTGGACACGAGAAATTGCACAGCATCTCCTCCTGACCACAGGCTTCAAAGAATAAGGCAACAGGTTCAACCGCTGCTCTGTCACCACAAATCTCCTGCTCGATCTATACTCCAACTCTTGGGGTCAATGGCAGCCTCGATCACTGTTGTTCCTCTAGCCAGATTCCACATGAGGCTCCTTCAGTGGTTACTTCTCACTCAGTGGTACCCTCTACAATATCCTTTGTCTTTTCAGATAAGTGTAACTCAGAGATGCAAGCAGGATTTACTCTGGAGGACGTCTCAAAATCCCCAGCAATGGTCCCTCCCCTTCAGCTCCCATCAGCCGAAAGCCACGGTGACCATGGATGCCTCCCTGATGGGGTGGGGGGTCTATGTCAGGGAAACTCGGTCCAAGGCGCCCGGTCGGAGACAGAGGACATTTTGCATATCAGTGTCCTGGAACTGAGGGTGGTGCTACTAGCGTTGCAAGATTTCATTCCATCCTTCCTTCAGGGACTATTGCGATCCAATCAGACAACATGTCAGTGGTCTGGTGCATCAACAAGCAAGGGGGCACCAGATCTTACTCGTTCTGCCAAGAGGCCTTGAGAATATGGCAGTGGGCAATAGCTTACAACTGCTTTCTAAATGCAATGCACATTCCCGGGAGCTCCAGTGTGATGGTGGACAAATTGAGCAGGTGCATTCTACAACCTCACGAGTGGTCCCTCAACCCTATGATAGCGGCAAGAATCTTCAACCACTGGGACCAGGCTTGCTGCAACCTATTCGCCTCCCCAACCAACTACAAGTGCAGCAACTATTTTGCCCTGATCCCCCCCTCAGGGACAGTCACCGAATGACACTCTAGTCCACGCTTGGCCCTCAGGTCTACTTTATGCTTATCCTCCTCTTCCCCTCATCTCCCAGTTTCTGAAGAAAGCACAACAGTTGAAAAGCAAAGTGATCCTCATTGCTCCATATTGGCCTCAACAAGTCTGGTTCACCTTCCTCTGGCCTCACCTGCTAGATCAACCATGGATCCTCAGTCCATCCCCATTGTTGATCTCCCATCTGCAGGGTCTGACTTACCCCAATCTAACAACCCTGAAACTAACATCTTGGTTTCTCCACTTTCAATGATTGCCAAACAGGAAAACCTCTCAACCCCTGTGTGCAGTATTTTTATTGCATCTCATAAATCGTCCAAGAGACTAATCTAGCTCAATAAATGGAAAAGGTTTTCTCTATGGACAGCGAATAAACAATTAGACCCCTTGTCAGCCCCAGTTTCAGTGGTTTTGGATTACTTATCACATCTTTTCCACTCTGGGGTGTCTAACTCTACTATTCATGTGCATTTAGCTGCCATTTCAAATTTCCACATTGGTTTTCAGGATTCTTCGCTTATGTCACATAGACTCTGTAAAACTTTCTTGAAGGGGGTTATCCACCTAAAACCTCCCTTTAGAGAACCAGTACAACCTTGGGGTTTGGCATTGGTTCTGCAAGCTCTAACAGCTCCCCCGTTTGAACCTGTGTATTCATGTAATGTAAAATATCTCTCTTGGAAAACTTTTTCTGATTGCAATCACATAACCAGATGTTTGTCAGAACTTCAAGCTTTATGCATCAAACCTCCCTATCTTATCTTCCATAAAGACAGGGTATCACTGAGAACTAATTCTTCCTTTTTACCAAAAGTGGTGTCAGAGCGGTCTATCAACCAACCTATTGACCTTCCAGTGTTCTTTCCTAACCACTCTAACAAGGGAGAGTATTTCCTGCACTCCTTGGATGTTCATAGACAAATACGATTTTATCTGGACAGAACAAAATCTACCCGTAAATCAGACCAACTGTTTCTGGCTTTTTCTGGATCTAGACAAGATCATCCTGTCTCAGAAGTTACATTGGCTTCATGGTTGAGAAATTGTATTAACTTTATCTACAACAAAAACAATGTCACCTTTCCTCACAGACTGAAAGCACATTATACAAGATCTATGGCAACTTCAGCAGCTTTCCATGCTAAGGGCTCCCTCAATGATATTTGCTCAGCTGCGACTTAGGCCAAACCTCATACCTTTATTCTTCATTACAAATTGGACTTGGCCTCCAGAAGTAGAGCTTCTTTAGGCTCCATGGTGCTCAGGAATGCCCTTCCATGAGGGCCACCCAGGGGTACAGGTAGCTGGGACTCTGTCCCATCAGTAAGGAATGAACGAAGATTAACAACATCAGATAAAGAAGTTCTGCCTTACCATAACGTTCCATCTGTGTTGTTGATCTTCGCTCATTCATTACTTCCCACCCTCCATCCCCCTCTGGAGGTTCCTGGTTGATCTCATATACTCCTTTATTGTAGGTCTGTTGTGACCAGAGGTAGCCTCTAGTTTTGTCTATCAACTTGCAAACTCAATTTGATGTAACAGGGAGCAGAGCATTCTGGGTAGGACCTTGGCTCGAGAGTTTTTGGCTGACGCGAGCTTGATATTTGGCCGGCTCGGTTCCGATGGCGGAGCCAATAACCTATCAGTAATGAATGAACGAAGATCAATAACACAGATGGAACGTTATGGTAAGACATAACTTCTCTTTTTCCTTATCTTCAGCAGAATGGCACTGTATAGCAGAATGGCCCAGTATCTTTACAGAAATTTGGCTTCTGAGCTGAACACACATCAATAACTTTCCCATGTCTTTATGAATGCTGGAATAATGCAGCAATTTCTAATGACCAGTCACTTGAAAGCTTCTGGTGCACTAGCCTTTTCTGTAATGTTATATTCTTATTACCTTCTGTGTAGCACATGGGGTAAGTTGATGTTTAATGGCTGCTCCTAGACTCCTCTCAGCATTGTATGCTTTAGAGTCCCCTCTCCAGATTCATCCTTCGGCCTGTAACCCCTGTTGCTGTTTTTATTGGCTTCTGTGGTATATTCCTTCACAAAGTCCTGCTGTACACAACCAGTAGTCTTTTTCACATTTCTGTGTTTCCTTTACAGTCCCATATTAAGTAACAAGTGACTATCCCACCCATAGTTTGTGGTGTACCATCCAGTGGTTTATCATAAAGTAAACACAGTGTGTGTTCTTCATGTCTTAGTACATAGACTGACGTTTTTTATCAGGACATTCCTTTCTCTCTGTCTGGTTTCTTATTCTTTGAAGAATTAATTGAACCAGTGCCTTAATTCAGAGGTACTTTTGGAGTGGCCATCCCTCTGCCTTTACCAGTCATAGGCATGTTCTTTTCAGTGAAGTTAGCAATAAGTAACTGCTTATCCAATGCATTTGACACCTTATCTTTAGAGTTTTTTGTCTTTCAAGCAGTATTAGATAGTTATTTAGGAAGCTATGGCCATATTCTACCCCCTTTACCTTTTAACCCTTTTCAGTCACCTCAGAGCCAAGGTCATTTTATTGCCCAGTGCCATGCTTGCATGGTGTAGCACAAAGCTAGCTTTTTCTATATGTAACTGCTGTATATACTTTAGCAAGAAGGTGCTGTTTAGCATAGTCCCTAGTACCACAAAGTAGTCTACTGCCCCTTTCTCTGATTCATTGCAACATCATCAGTATCATCATCATATAGAGAGCTAAATATGCTGAACTGCACTGCTGTAATTTCAAGCCACAGTGGTCATTTGCCTTCTGCAGTCCCTTAATTTTGAATTCTGAACCACTGCCAGCTCCACATGAATTTGTCTTTTCACAATAGCAATGAAGCAGTCTTGCAGTCCCAACCTACTGTCATGGTAACTGGTTAGTTTCTGTACCAGATATATTGTTGTGTGAAAGACTGAAAACATCAAAGGAGTGAAAAAGCTTATCTTGCTAGGGGCAAAGTCACTTGAGCAACTTGTGAGGTTTTCCTGTTCCATGTTTCTGTTTGTGTAGTAGACCCTGCAGTTGCTGCTGTGTCGGATAAATGCAGAAGCCTTTTGAGATTTTCCAGCAGATTCATAAAAACAGTGTGCAACCCTGTAAATGGTTTTGTAGTAAGCATGTATACAGTCTTGTAGTGCAAGTCATAAACGTGTGTTGGCCTTAAGTAAGAATGTGTACACATGGACCTCTTCCCCGGCATTCACCTCAACTGTGATCTTTAAATTATTTCCAGCCTCAGTACTTGTTTAAATTTTGATATTTGCATCTCTGATGATCTACTTCATACATATCTTGTATGTATGTTCCCCAGTATATGTTACACCTTGCGAATGTCTTGTCATATGCTTTAAATGAGACTAGAGCTCCATGCTATATCACTCTGGCAGTTGTGCAGTAGACTATGGTTGTCTTATTCCATTGATTTACTTGGTATGCCTGCCTTTATAGCCTGTGATGCTATTTTTTATTTGCTTGAGCCATGCTTTGAATATTTTTTCCTTGATGATGTTGCATAGTCACGGTCCATTGTTACTTGTACTTTGTGTGTGTCATTCCTTGTTTTGTGTGGTTAGTCCACACCTGTACCTCATAAATTCTGGCCAAAAGTCAACCCTGATTTATGGAACTTAGTATGGATCTTCATTTGTTCCATGCCAGATTCTGCAAAAAATGTAATTGTGCATCCAGACAGTGACTGGAGGTTTGGGACTTTTTTGAATTATGCAGGACTATGGCATGCTTATTAATAAAAAAATTATGGGGACATATACACAGGCACATTATGAGAAAATGACATACAGAGGCATGGTTTCATACAAAGCCCTAATTACTTAACTACAGATTTTAGAAAGCACTGTCCTTGGTAGCTGCTAGGCATTAACTAGACCTTTGGTTATTTGATCAGCTTGTGTTTTTTTTTTTAACTATTCCAGATCCAGTCTAAAATGTGACAGTGTGCAGAGCTGTGTTAAGTATGCGATTTTGTCCAGGCACTCTTTTCACGCTTATTAATATTTTGACAGCTGACTTTATAGGCATCCCCTTCTATTGATTCTGAAGATTCTGTTTGCCGAACTGTGTGAGTTATCTGCTGCCAGTCTGCGTGCTTGCTTGGTGAACTTCCACACATGCATTTTTTTCTGGATATTTTGTATTATGTACTAGATATCAAGAGCAAACTTTGGTATTTGTGATTAGATAATTGACCCTTCCCAAACTCATACTTCTAAGAGGTTTATGCAGGCCCTTGAACTGTCATTTCAGAGAGCTTTGCCCCATAACTCCTTCATTAATAGAAGCATCCTGTGGGATCACAACAGGTTTTGGGAAGAGGGGCCAATTTGACATACTGGATCTTTGACTAGCTTGCAGTCAATAATTAGGACCACACCTGATATTTTTCCTTTTGGGCTTGGACTTTTGTTTCTGGTGATTTACCTTTTGTTACCTTAAGTGGGAATCTCTCTCTCAATGATTCATCTGAAAAGGGAACTGATGAATCTCTTTGCTTGACCCACCCAATGATGATGTACCTTTTCTATGGTACATCCTTGCAGTTATTTTAATACAGAGAACATGAAACTTTTTCTGTAGTGAAATATCATACATGGCATGTCTGATTGCCTGTACTTAATTGGACAGTTTTGCACAATATCCTGTTGAGTTCCCTTTTGATGTGCTTAGGAAAGTAGATCTGCAAAAAAGTCTGTTTAATTTATTTATTCTTTGTTGACTGGGTTAGTTTCACTAGGCTAGTAACCTCTTTTCAGGGGAGACCCAAGGTGGTATTTATACTGCTGGGAGAAATTTGACCAGAACAGAACATTGGCAAACTTCCCCTAATCTTTTTTGATAGGTGCCATGGAATCCATTACATCCACCTGAGCTCCCACTAACTCAGGCAGATGGGGCTTTGGTTTAACGTCTTATCTGAGGAATGACACATTCAGTATTAGTAATCAGTCTGCCAAGAGTGGTAATAGAACCCACAGCCTTTTGTGCCAAAGGTGAGTGGCACTGCCTGTTGCACCACTGACACTAGCTAAGCAGCAGATATTTCTCTGTATATGTTATTTATGCTACGGTGTTGAAGTGTAAGGTGTTGGAGTCTACACTTTAGAAAAACTAATACAAAGTGAAATTGCGATAGAACATAAATTAGAAATTATTATGGCCAATATTGCCTTGCATAGATGGTTACAGAGCCTTAGTGAAGACATCCTCCATAAGAGAAATTATGGGAAATTAGATGTTAGAAGCCCTATAGTCTTGTAGTTTGGTGTTAAATGCAATAGACTGCAAATAAGGATACGTGATCTTCAATCATTCCTACTTCTAGATGTTTGGGTGACTTTTAGCAGCTTTCTGACAATGATGGTATCTTGTCATTTTGTAGCAGTACGTAGCTGTTGTCATTAGGCATAACACTTTGTGCTGATTTTAATAAAAATTCCAAAGTACTTTAAAAGTGTGGTGTGTATATCAAAAATTGCTACCCTGCAGGTGACTGTATGAAAACTTCCTCCAGATATTGACTTGATGCTTTTTCAAGGAATTTCAAGTGATTTTAACAGAATCCTGTGAAGTTTCTAAAGTGAAGTGAATGGGGATAGAAACTGTGCAAGTCTTAAATTATTACACGGACAGTATGAATTCACTTAATTTCCTACAGAATAAGAATGTCTAGTTAGTCTGGCCTGTGTGCCCAGCCATCATCCCACAGCTCCCCCACCTCTTTATTTCATCCTGTCTCGTCCTAGACATCACAATCTATCTTAAATGACTCAGTTGTTCCACTGTAGCTTTCGCCGCCTCTTCCATGCTTCTACGTTCCCTGTGTGTAATGGAGTATTCAGTAGGTCAAGACTCAGACTGGTTCTCTTGATTATAATTGCTGCCTTGACCTACCTCTCTACTTTTGAGCTGTCCTTTCCCACAGTCTACTTTTAAAATACTGATTTCATATTTTAATTTTCTCTCTTACAGAAAGAGCAGTTTGAATGCCTCCAGTTCTTTCTGTATACAGTCTTCTCTCTCCCAGTTACTCTTATACCCTTCCACTGAACTCTCCCTTCTCAGAAATACCCCAATCTGGTGGTACCCTGCCATAAGGAGACTCTGCAACAGGAGGAGGAAACTGATGCGGAATAAGGTAACCCTCATCAGCCTCAACAAAAAGTTGAAATCCCTCATCAAATCCTCTAAAGCTGGCTATGAAAACAGAATTGCAGCAGATAGTAAAGACAACCACAAGACCTTCTAAAGTTATGTAAAGAATCTCCACGGCAATACCCAGATTTGCTCTGAGCTGCTGCATAATGGTACCTTCTATACTGAGCCAACAGATATTGTCAATATACTGGCCGACAGATTAAGTGCCAACTTTACCCCCCCCCCCCCCCAGGACCAATCAGAATGCCAGTAGATTACCAGGCACCCATTATTACTGCTGCACAGGTTAAAACAGCACTGTCCAAGGCCAAGAATACAGCTTTTGTGGACCTGGCAATATCCCTGGCTGTGTTCTACATGAGCTACAGAGTGAACTGGCACCTCACCTGTGTGCCCTGTTCAGTCACAGCCTCACCTCAGGCTTTGTCCCTACCAAATGACGCACTGCTACAGTCATCCCTCTCCACAAAGGAGGAGCGACTGCAGCCCCTGGGAACTATCGCCCCATTAGTCTGACGAGTCTGATATGCAAAGCTATGGAATGCATCATCATGGATGTAATAAACAAGGATATAGGGAATCAAACTCTGGATCCCACACAGTTTGGATTTGTGAAGGGTAGATCATGCCTGCTCAACTTGGTCGACTTCTTTGAGTCAGTCACCAGAGCTGTGGATGAAGGCAAGGTGGTTCATACTGCTTTCCTTGATCTGGCAAAGGCCTTTGATACCATTCCCCACTCAGGAATCCTAGAAAAACTCACTAAGCTAGGCATCAACCCCAGTATCACTAGGTGGGTTGCAAACTGGCTCACAGAACCCACAGTGTGAAAGTAGCTGACTCAAAGTGAGACTGCAGACCAGTCACGAATGGAGTCCCCACAGGGTTCAGTCCTGGGTCCTCTCCTGTTTGGTATCTACTTTTCTGAAGTCCATGCCAACACAAAGGGACTCTGGCTGACAAAGTTCGCAGAAGATTGCAAGTTGTGAGCTATTATTAACTCACCAAGTGATGTTGACATCCTAGAGAAAGGCCTCGTTGAGACCAACTACTGGTGTCAGAACCATGGCCTTAAGCTCAATGCCAAAAAATGTGTCATCATCCCCCTTGGGAAAAACCCAGTTCCCTTGAATTACCACATTGATGGTAGTCCACTGAACACATAAGGCGTTATAAGAGATCTGGGAACACAGGTTGACAGCAACCTCTCTTTTGGCCACCATATTGCCACTGTGGTCAGAAAGTCCTTTTGTGTGACACATCTCATTACTAAGGGTTTTGCATCCAGGAAGAAAGAGGTCATTGTCTCCCTCTACTCTTCCCTCATTAGGCCAATCATCAAGTAAAATGCCTCAATTTGGCATGTACCTCACTAGACACCTGCAACAACTTGTGAGGCCACAAAAAGTACCTCACAAAGAGGATCCTAGGCCTTAAACACTTGTCCTGTATGGACAGATTCAAAAAAACTCCAGCTATTCTCTGTCTCATATCGCCTACATAGAAGCAATCTCTGCTTGACTTACAAAGTCATGTGTGACTCAGCTCTGTTAGAAATGCTACAGCTAAAGAAATTCCAATCCCTCCGCACCACACACTCCAGAGACCTCAACCTCATTACCACAATCAACAGAACATGCTGGAGACACAGGTTCATAACCCAGAGACTGCCCATGTTGTGGAATAGACTTCCCATACATGTCAAGCAGGGCACCTCACTGGCCGTCTTCAAGAGAAATCTTGATGAGTGGATGGGAAATAGAAAATTCACCCCGGGGATAACTCCAGTGGCTCTGCTCAACAGAGGCACTGGGAACTAATGTCGGGTGGCACGATGCCAGGGTAATCCTATGGGCCATTAGTCTAGTACACACCTATGTACCTATGAACCTATTTATTCCTCATTAACTATCAGATCCACAATCTTCAATAAAGCTAAGTACACCGTTGGAGAAACTTTTTTCTTGCTCCAGGCCAATGTCAGAAAAAGTTAACAATTGTATTTCTTTTGGGAAGCAAATACTTCATAAGGATTTTCATTCTTACTGTATTCCTTGCCTAGGCCCTGATCACGACATTGCTAGTTGTTGGTTTTGTGCTAGATTTAACCAACGCACTATAAAGCATCGGTACGATTTTGCTTTACATTACTTTGGCCGAAGGTTTAACTATATAATGCCGTCGAAACAACCGACGACTGAAATTCATGAAAAGCGCAAGGATAAAGAAAAGGACAAGCATCCGAGGTCCAAAACCGACAACAAAGCCTCTTCTAGGCCAGTCGACGGTGCTCAGTGAGTTGCTTTTACAGCCCCTGACTACCGCTACCTCAGAGCCACAGGCCAGCTCCGACTCCCACATGGAGACAACTAGGCCTCTGGATGCTCAAGGTATTGGCCCTTTGGAAATCAATCCCTCAGATGGGTCCGGAGCCGCTGAGCAGACATCGGCTTCTGAGGGTGTTTTCAGACCTACACAACTTTATATAAAGCCACATTCAGCATCCAAGACAAAGTCTAAAGCAGTTTTAAAGACAAGGAAACAAGTACAGCATTCTTCAGGACAGACTTCTATGCTTAAGAAACAGATGCTCAAAATGGCCGAAGACCTAATTACTTTGATCAGGGGTTCCCATCCCCCTGCTAAAAAGAGGCCTAGGCAAGATACTGAATATGATTCCTCTGATCAGGTTTCCATTCCCTCTGATTCCTCTTCAGAACAGGGATATTCTGTTCCTCCCTATGAGGATTCTGATGCTGAAGATTCTAGTCCTTCAGCTTCTCTTCCTGAGGATTACTCATTTGGGGAAACCCTGCATACCATGAGGGATCATTTCCACTGGGAGAGCCAGGATTATTCAGATTCTAAGAAAAGGCTTAGAGACTTTCTGTTACTGCCTCAGCACAGGCCTCTTGCAATTCTTCCTGTTCTAGACATAGTAGATGATGTATTTTCAGAGTCCGGCCTGTCTCCAGACTCTTTACCTCCTGTACCTGTTAAGCCGGACAGATACTACAGGGTTCCAGATTCCCATAAATTGTTATATAAAAACACTGCTGCTGACCCAGAAATTATCTCACAGGGTCCCAAAGGGGTCAAGGCTGCTTCTGCTAAAAACCCTGTCCCCTCAGATAGAGATTCTAGGGCTCTGGACAGATGGGGGAAAAAGTCTACACTTCTGCTACCTTAGCTGTAAGGGGTTTAAATTGTCAGTTTCATATGCTCAAATATCAGAAATACTTAATGTCTTTGTTAAAACAAAAAATATTGACAAATTCTGAATATTCTGAGAACAAAGAATTGCAGGATTTATTGCACGCAGCTGAACAAGTGGGAAAACATACTTTGCAATGTGGTTATGATTCACTGGAGGCCTCGTGCAGGGCCACAGTTACAGGTTCCGTTATTAGAAGGCATGCTTGGTTAAAGGAACAGAATCTGCCTGATCATGTTAAAGCAAAATTACTGGATGCTCCATTACAAAATGATACTTTGTTTGGTGTTAAGGCAGAGGAGGTGTTGAAGAAAATGGAGGATAAAGCTAAATCTATACAGACAGTAAAGGATTTCTTACAGGTACAGCCACCCAGTTTAGCAGGAGCTGGCCTTCTAAGAAATGGTCCTTTCCAGTGGTAGACAGACCACAAAGAGGCAGATTCAGATGCCCTAGAGGCAGGCAACAGCCCCATGGCTCATACAGGCCCAGACAATGGGGTGCTTCTACCTCCAAAAGCGGAGAAGTCAAGTCACAGCCTTATAGGAAACAGTCCCAATGACTTCCCTCTGCCAAGGCCAAGCACTTATCTTTTGGCAGCTCCCTTAGGGGGAAAGCTAGCACTTTTTTCACAAAATTGCTACAGGATCACCCAGGACAAATGGGTCTTAAATGTAGTCTCTCAGGACTACAGGTTCCAGTTTCACACCCTTCCAAAGGCAAAAGGTATGCCAGACCTGCCACACAATCAATGGGCAGAGGCACAAAAACAAGTTTCATCTCTCATGGACATGAGGGCTATTCAGCCAGTGCCACAACAAGAGCAGGGACAAGGATTTTACTCAAGACTTTTCGTAGTACCAAGAAAGGACAAAGCGTGGAGACCAATTCTGGACCTGTCTATTCTAAACACTTTTCTGGACGTTCCAAAATTCAAAATGTTGACTCTGCAGCAGCTTCTGCCCATGCTGGGCAAGAAGGCTTGGCTTGTAACTTTGGACCTCAAAAAGGCATACCTGCATGTCCCAATCAGACAGTCTTGCAGAAGATACCTCAGATTCATAGCTGGCTCAATGCACTACCAATTCTCTGCACTGCCCTTTGGCTTATCTACTGCGCCCAGGGTCTTCACAAAATGCCTGGCACCAGTAATTGCATTTTGCAGACAAAGAGGAATTCAAATATTTCCCTACTTGGACGACTGCCTTATTCAAGCAGAGACCAAAGACATTCTACTAAAGCATCTGGCGTTTGTAAAAAGATTGCTAATTTGCCTAGGGTACACAGTAAACGAAAATAAATCAAAACTAGTACCCTCTCAAGAGATAATATTCCTGGGTGCAAGCTTAAATACAACTGCCCAGATGGGTTGTCTCACGCCAGACAAACAAAGGCAATTGACTTCTTACTTCAAAACCATGGCAACAAAGACCCAGTTATCTGCAAGAAAAATTCTGCAGGCTCTGGGCTACATGGCATCCTGTATTCTACTAATTCCATATGCAAGACTGCATATGAGGAAACCACAATGTTCTAAAAAGTGTTTGGACTCAACATTGCCACAGCCTGGAAACATTAATTACTCTCATTCCCTGCCTGCAACAGGAGTTTCGATGGTGGGCACAGGCCTGTCACCACAACAAGGGACAGCCATTCGCTTTACCCACAGCCAGGCAGACATTAACAACAAATGCATCAGATTATGCCTGGGGGGCACACATGGCAGGAAAATGTATTCAGGGCACATGGCCCACAAGCCAAATGCATCTTCATATCAATCAAAAAGAGATGCTAACTGTACAGAATGCACTGACAGCCTTCAAGGACCTACTTCATCCAGGACAACTGCTGATAAAGACGGCACACATTCCTACCCCCTCTGCAGACAAGCCATGACTTTGTGGAACACAGCATTGACTTATCAAGTACACCTGCAAGCACAATTCCTGCCAGGAAGGACAAATACCTTGGCAGACAAACTAAGCAGAAACCTCATTGGTCCTCACAAGTGGAAACTAGATCCACAAATCTTCAGAATGATAACAGGGAAATGGGGATGCCCAGACATAGATCTATTTGCCTCCCCTCACAACTGCCAGCTACAAGGATTCTGCACTCGGACTTATCAAGAATAAGCATGGAAAGTGGACGCCCTTTCATTCAGCTGGAAAGCCCTCTCAGTATATGCCTTCCCTCCTCTGCCTCTCCTTCCCAAGTTACTCCTAAAGGTCAGACAAGAAAAGCCAAAAAGGATCCTGATTGCCCCAGACTGGCCACGCCAGCACTGGTACCCAATCCTAAAGAGCTTGTCTCAAGGCTCAGCCTGGACATTACCTCAAATTCCTCATTTGATGACCCAACAAAAGAATCAGATCATACACAGCCAATTCAGAACCCTTTGTTTGGCTGCATGGCAGATAATGTAACCATTCAGAACACACCTCTCTCTAAAGCAGTTTTGGATGTTATTTTGGAGGCCAGGAGGCCCAGCACCAGAAAATCTTATGCAGAAAAATGGAAGAAATTCTGTGCTTGGAACCAGGCACAAGGAATTGACATGCTTGCTCCAAATATTCCTCAGATTTTACAAGACCTGAGATGCTGGACAAAGGCCTATTCTTCTCATCAATTAAGATCTATGCCTCTGCCATTTCAGGTCA
The DNA here is from genome assembly GCF_019279795.1 of Protopterus annectens. Taxonomy (NCBI): domain Eukaryota; kingdom Metazoa; phylum Chordata; order Ceratodontiformes; family Protopteridae; genus Protopterus; species Protopterus annectens. Next base: position 643,416,941 of record NC_056731.1, on the reverse strand, counting down.
TTACAATATGGACCCACCTATTTTCTCTCATCCACTGCTAAGGCAGTATCTCAGAGGGGCCAAAAACATAAGACCTCCAAGGAGAGCCCCAATACTTGCATGGGACCTCAATTTTGTCTTGGAAAAACTCACACTGCCTCCTTTTGAGCCAGCCAATACAGCTGAGATAAAATACTTATCACGGAAAACAGCTCTTCTCCTAGCAATAACGTCAGCAAGAAGAGCCTCAGAAATACAGGCACTAATGGCTGTGGAACCTTTTATTATTTTCCATCTGGACAGGGTTTCTCTAAGGACAAAACCAACATTTATGCCTAAGGTAGTGATCAGTGTGGCCCTTAACCAAACCATACATTTGCCTACCTTTTATCCAAATCCACAGAATACGGGAAAGAGACTTCTGCATTCTTTGGACATACACAGACAGCTACGCTTTTACTTGGACAAGACTAAAGCTTTCAGAAAGACTGAGCAACTCTTAGTGGCATATGCTGCAGGATCGCAAGGGAAAGCTATTTCAAAGCAGACTATTTCAAAATGGATTGGCCACTGCATTCGAGTGGAGACATGCGTGACTGGGCATTCCTTCGTTGAAGGTTGTGCGTCAGGGCTGGCAAACTCGGCACGTAAAAATCTACTGCCAATCATTAGTGGACCGGAGTTCCACTGTGGCGACCCCTAACCGGGAAAAAGCCAAATGAAACAACAACAACATGGCAAATCAGTACCTAAGGGCATTAGGCCACATTCTACCAGAGCAGCAGCCACTTCAGCAGCCTTCCTCAGAGGAGTACCAACCAAGGACATTTTGGAGGCTGCGACCTGGACTTCAGTGCACACTTTCACAAAGCACTACCACTTACCTCTTTACTCTAAATCCAGAGCAGGCTTTGCCACTGCAGTTCTGCAGGGCTCATAGCCACTCCTAATTCTATTTAGGACCAGCCACCCAACCTCAGCTTTGGGATTCAACCCAAGTGTAATGACTGCAACAGTGAAACATGACGAACATAGTACAGTTGTGTACCTATCATAAATGTAGATGTTCGAGTGTATTCACTGTTGCAGTCCAGGTTACCCTCCCACCACCCCCCATTCATTGCTAGGACTTATCTGTACTTCTCTGTTCTATACAATCTATGTGGTGTATTTGCTTGTAGATGAAGTTTATGTGCACGCTTTTTTATGATCAGAATTTTTAGCCTACCCTTTTGGGGGCACCTGACATCTGGGGCAAGAAAAATTGAAGAAAATGGCGTTGGCTACATCTTTTATACCCCTGGCGCACTGACGTCAGGGAAGAGGTGACAGCAACCGATGCCAGACCAGGACTTTGGAATTCAGGCCAACTGTGGGTAGCCTGCCAGCAGGATAACCCAAGTGTAATGACTGCAACATTGAATACACTCGAATGGATTACAAATAACTGGGATCTATATGAGCTCCAACTTGGGCCCCATCATGCCGGCAACAAGACTGTAAATAGTCACTGTCCAGTGAGCAGGATATAACAGAGTGTTTCATAGTTGGTCTGTTTAGAATTGTTCAAGGGGGTTGAGGGTGTTAGTACTGCTCAATGACATTGCATTTTCTCATATTTGTATTGTTGCATTATAAATCCTCATTGTTCAATGACATTGCATTTTGCTAATGTTCGTACTGCTGTCTTCAAGAATTTTGCTGCTTAATGACATTGCATTTTGTCATATCCGTATTGTTGTATTATGACTCTTTTATTGCTTAATTACATTGCATTTTTCCCGTGTTTGTATTGCTGCATTATAAAGCTTTACTGCTTATAGGTTCATAGGTAGGTACTAGGCTATCGGCCCAAGGGCCTAAGTAAGCCTAGCCAACAAAGATGTCCTTCAAGGATGCATCTGCAGTCCTAACATATGGGTTGTCCTGCCTCAGGCAGCCCTTCGGTCGGCCGGATTCCAAAGTCTGGGTCTGGCCTCGGCTGATGTCGCACTTCACCCGACGTCATAGCTGCTGTTTATTGGGTATAAAGGCATCAGCCGACGCCATTTTCCTCAGTCTTTCTTGCCGTGTGGTGCCCGAAGCAGAAGCTGTTCGCAAGTGTCGGTCGGTCAGATCCAGAGATTTCTACTACCGAAGACTTCTAAAAAGCTAAGTACCCCGTTGGGGACTCTTTCTTGCCTCAGCCGATGTCAGACAAAGTAAATAATTGTTTAACTTGTGGGAAACAAATACCTCATAAGGATTTCCACTCTTACTGCCTTCCTTGCTTAGGCCCAGACCACGATGTATCAGCTTGTCTAGCCTGTGCTTCCTTCAACCGACGGACACTTAGACGTTGGTCGGAGTTTGCAGAGGAGTTTTTTGGTCCCGCTTTTGCATACAAAATGCTGTCGGAGACTCCAACTACTCAATTAGCTAAAAAGCGCAAGGAAAATGACCGACATTCGCGGCCCGCAGTTTCGGCTGAAACCACGGTTAGGCCAACCGTGAATGTCTCGGTTTCGGCTGAAACCGAGCCCCCGGTTCTTCCCTCGGCCGAAAGCATGCGTCTGATAGTCGAGGCCTCACAGAGCATGGCTGAATCTGCTACGGAATTTACTGCTACAGTAGCAGGCACCCAGGATTTGTCAGACACTATTCCTTTAGACATATCTACACCTGCACGTGGGGCTGCTAGACCCCCTGCTTCCATGTCTATCAAGGCTTTTGCCAGGGCTAAAGCAGCTAAATCTTCTAAGGCCTTACCTGTCAAAGCTCCTTCACATAGGCCTACCTCTAGTTCCCAAATACTCAGCCTGGCTGAGGATCTCATTTCTTTGATCAGAGGATCCCAACCTCACCCAGACAGGGCCTCTCAGCCCCCTCCAGACAAGAGGCCTAGGACTGAATCCCCGGAACCTGTCTCTACAGATTATTCCTCGGATGACTCAGACATTTCAGACCCTCACGAAGGCCCTTATTCTCCTTATGAGGATTCTGATGCAGAAGACTCCATTCCTTCTGCTTCTCCTCCTGAAGAATTTTCCTTTGGGGAAACCTTGCATGCTATGAGGGAACACTTCCAATGGCAGGGCCAGGATTTTTCAGATTCAAGGAAAAGGCTAAGGACCTTTTTACACTTACCACAGCATAGGCCTTTAGCCATTCCTCCAGTACTAACAGTTGTTGATGATGCATATAATGATGTCTGTACTGCTCCTGATTCTCTTCCTCCGGCCCCTGCCAAGCCAGACAGATATTACAGGGTCCCGGACACACACTACCATTTGTATAAGGCCCCTGTTGCAGACCCTGAAACCATTTCACAGGGCCCTAAAGGTGTGGCAGCTGCCTCTGCCAAAAACCCTCTTCCCTCTGAAAGGGAATCTAGAGCATTAGAGAGATGGGGTAAAAAGGTTTATACTTCCGCTACTCTTTCGGCCAGGGCCTTGAACTGTCAATTTCACATGATTCAGTACCAGGAATTTTTGTTAGACCAGCTAAATAAAATCTGTTCAAACAGTCAAGGATTTCTTACAGGTCCAACCTCCGAGGTTTAGCAGAAATTGGCCTTCGAAGAATTGGTCCTTTCCAGACAACTCCAGAGCGCAGAGAGGCAGAAATAGACGCCCAAGAGGCAGAGGTCAATCTAGGGGTGCCTACAGGGGACGTCAGTGGCAACCTGCCAACCAGAGAAGTACTGCCACAGAATCAACTACAACCACAGGGCAGACACAATGACTTGGCTCTAGTTCCGCCTACCAGGGAACAACTGGAAGCACCCTTGGGCGGAAAACTAGCCTTATTCTCAGTCAACAGGCATTACATTACAGGAGACAAATGGACTTTACAAACAATAGACAAGGGCTACAGGTTTCACTTCCACACTCTACCAAAAAAGAGAGGAATGCCAAACCTACCACCAAGCCAAAAAACAGACGCTCTAAGACAAATCAACAACTTACTAAGGATGAGAGCTATAGAAGAGGTGCCACCTATGGAACAAGGCCAAGGATTTTACTCCAGGCTTTTCCTTGTACCAAGAAAAGAAAATCAATGGAGACCTATTCTAGACTTGTCCGCACTGAACACATACCTCATTGTTCCAAAATTCAAAATGCTGACACTCCAGCAGCTTCTTCCCATGCTGGGCACGGAGTCTTGGCTGGTGACTCTAGATCTCAAGTAGGCATATCTGCACGTCCCTATACGACCAGATTTCAGAAGACACCTCAGATTTCTTGCAGGATCAGAGAATTATCAATTCTCAGCATTGCCTTTTGGCTTATCTACTGCACCCAGAGTATTCACGAAATGCCTGGCATCAGTAATTGCTCATTGCAGACTTCAGGGAATTCAAATTTACCCATACCTGGACGACTGCCTAATACAAGCGGACAACAAGGCAAAATTAACAAAAGATTTGGAAAATGTCATACAACTGTTGCAAGCCTTGGGATACACAATCAACATGCAAAAGTCAAGACTAGTACCATCCCAAAGGATAACATTCTTGGGTGCAGAACTAGATACATCAACTCAGATGGCTTTTCTCACAGAAGAAAAACAAAAACAACTACCAGTCTACTTCATGACATTAACAACACAAACTCAGCTTACTGCAAGGAAAGTCCTGCAAGCCCTGGGCTACATGGCATCCTGCATAATATTGGTTCCGCATGCCAGGCTGCATATGAGAAAGCTACAATGGTACCTAAGGAATGTATGGTCTCAACACAAGCACAGTCTAGAAGCCCAGATTCCAATAATCCCATGCCTGAAGCAAGAATTCCTGTGGTGGGCTCAGGCCTGTCAGTTGAACAGAGGCTTGCCTTTCCACAAACCTCAGCCAAGCCAGACCATCACCACGGACGTCTCAGACCTAGGATGGGGGGCACACATGGTGGACAAGTGTATACAAGGCCTATGGACCCAAGACCAGCTGAATCTACACATAAATCTAAAGGAGATGCTGGCAGTGAAACATGCGATCCAGGCATTCAGACCACTCCTTCAACAGGGTCATCTGCTGATAAGGACGGACAATACCACAGTCATGTGGTACATCAACAAACAGGGAGGTACACATTCATTTTATGCCGGATGGCAATGGACCTGTGGAATGTGGCCCTGAATCTCAACATTCAACTTCAGGCCAGATTTGTACCAGGAAAAGAAAATTCTCTAGCAGACACCTTAAGCAGAACTACCACGGATGCTCACGAATGGATGCTGCATCCAGATATCTTCAAAGCCATAACAAAGAAATGGGGACTACCACAGATAGACCTGTTCGCCTCCCCACACAACCACCAATTGAAGAAATTCTGCACCAGAGCATAACACCCACTTGCTTGGAGGGTGGACTCCCTTTCCTTCAGCTGGAAAAACCTGACAGCATATGCATTTCCACCTCTTCCCTTGATGTAACCTTCTGACCCTAGAATTCTGGTCTAGCTACCTGCCTAGGACTAGCAGCAGCCAATACCCTAATTTTATTTGGAGGCCCCTCCAAACCCTTATTTACTAAGCTCCCATAGCCACCCTTGTTAGTTCTATATCCTCTAGCCTTAATACTGATTCTGTTCACTACTACTGTCCTCATTTCACCCCTTCCTACCTGGATAACTCTGATTTAATCTATTGGTCACTAGGTGGCATCCTCTAACTTTGGCTTGACTCCCTGTTTAGCTGTTCTTTAACTCTCCTGTACCCTTCCTCTTGTACCTGGATCTCCTAGCTCACAATCTGCTCTTCTATTTTTCTCCCTGGCCTCTTACAGACCTCTCTTCTTACATTTACTTTGCTGCTAAACAGTCTGAGCACTCACCACTCGCTATACTTCCACTGCATTGCCTCTTCCATACCTGTAACAAGCTTACCTTCTGGTTCTCCACCTTTACTGATTGTTTTCTGTGCACTACTACTCTTTTGTGTCTTCCCGCTCCGTTCACCCTTCAGGCTCACTCCGCTCCCCTCCCTGCCCCCAAATTCCACCCGCCCCTAGGACCTCTACATTTATCTCTACATAACCACTCCCCCCTCATTCTACTCCCCTCCCTGCCCCCAAATTCCACCCGCCCCTAGGACCTCTACATTTATCTCTACATAACCACTCCCCCCCTCATTCTACCATTCACAACAGCTTCCTGTCCCCACCCCCTCCTTAATTAGTCCCTCCCTCCTACACCTTAGACCACATCCTGTCAATTCACTCACTTATATCCAACCTAACTATGCCTATCCTACATCACCCCACCCTACTACTAACTCTCTTAACTACCCTCACCACTACCTATCTCTCAACCTCCTATGAACTAAGCTTACCCACAACTCTTACTATCCCACGCAAATATACCCTAACTACTCCCCCACCTACACTCATTAACAATCTTAATATCATCTATAAAACCTCTTATCTTCTACCTAAATACCACCGTCTTACTCACACCAAATATTGTATTCATAACCCCAAAAAACGTGATATTTACCAGTACAAACCATCACAATTCTATAACCTTTTATTAATTAGCTCACTAATACATGGAGACATACACCCCAACCCAGGCCCTGACCTATCTCCAGTACTAAACAACTGCCATCTAGCTAATCCAAAGCCAACCCTACCTACCAAACCTCCCAAATCACTCTCAATTGCCCAACTTAATATACGTAGCATCTGCAATAAAATACCACAAATACATGCTTTACTTGAAGTCCAACAGTTCGACATTCTCTGTCTAACTGAAACATGGCTCAAACCTACAATAAAAGACAACGAAATTCTCCCCCCTGGCTACAATATCCTCAGACAGGACCGCTTAAACAAAAAAGGAGGTGGAGTAGCTATACTCTACAAAACGGGCCTGCACCTAAGCATAATAAATCATACCCTATTAGCTGACACAAATGCTGAATTAATTATCACAAAACTCCAAATCAATCCTCACAAAAATATAAATATTATCTGTACCTATATTCCTCCAGGCAAAAATCCCACTATATTAGAAGACCTGCTAAACTGGCTTTCTCTAAATCTCCTTCAAGAAACATTACTTTTAGGAGACTTGAATATTGACTGGAACTCATGTGAACATACTAATCCATCTACTCTTATTAACCTGCATGGCTTTACTCAACACATAAACACCCCTACAAGAGCAAACAAACATAGTAACAAAGAAGTAGTACTTGATTGGATCTTAACAAACAGTCCCCAGCAAAAATATACAACAGGGACCCTCCCAGATGACCTTAGTGATCACTCCCTAACTTATATCATCAGGCATAAAACTAATCTTTCCATCCCAACCCAAGTTCGATCATCCCGCTGTAAAAAGCATTTTGACCCCAATCTGTTTCAAAATGAACTTATGCAAGTCAACTGGTCACCTCTTAAAACGCTCCCAATAGATGAAGCGGTTAACCACTTCAATAATACCTTTCTCACCATCCTTGAACACCATGCCCCACTGCGTTCCATACGTATAAAAGCTAAAACAGCACCATGGCTCTCTAACAAAACTAGGCAACTAATTCTTAAAAGAAACAAAGCCTGGAACACATGGCGAACCACTAAAAATATAACTGACCATCTCTCGTTTAAACAAAAAAGAAATATGACGAAACAAGCTATCCTACATGATAAAAAAAAATTCTACACTCAATTACAACAATTTTCCCTCCACCAACCAAATAAATTTTGGTCTGCTATTAATACTCTTCTATCCCCTGGCAAACTAGCCACACCTACTCCACAAGACTCCAACACCAACTCCCCCTCAGAAATAGCTAATGCCTTTAACACCTTCTTTACTTCAGCCATTCTAAAGCTAGCTGATCAACAAAGCCCTGACATCTCCAAACTTACTAAACCTAGCTCCACCCCTCCTCCATTTCACCTCCAACCCATACCTACCTCCTACATTTTGTCCTTACTTCAAAAACTTAAGCCAACAACCCCTTCAGCAGATAAATTACCAGCAGAATACCTCCAAATAGGTGCCAAAGCAATAGCGTACCCCATCTCTCTACTAATTAATAGGACTGTAAAAGAATGCACTATCTCTTCTGTCTGGAAAATCTCCCACATCATCCCTCTCTTCAAAGGCGGTGACTCTTTAGAGTATTCTAACTACCGCCCCATAGCATTACTATCTCCTCTTGCAAAAATTATGGAGAAATGTATTCACAAACAGTTACTTAATCACCTGTTAAGCAACAATCTCCTAGCTACCTGCCAACATGGGTTTCGCCCATTCCACAGTACTACCACCCTATTATCCTTCATCGACTCTATCAACATAAATCGCAACAATAACACTACTTCCTCTGCATTCTTTGTAGACCTGTCTAAAGCCTTTGACATGGTTAATCATCAACTTCTCCTACAACGCTTACGTTCCCTCTCTTGACAATCAAGCCTTAAGCTGGTTCTCATCCTATCTTGAAAAACGCGAACAGGCAGTTCTCTGGGACAACCATCTCTCAAATCTTCTCCCCACCTCTATAGGAGTTCCTCAGGGCTCCATCTTAGGTCCTCTTCTGTTTTCCATTTTTATCAACGATCTGCATCTAGCCACTCCTCTATCTACTTGTATTCAATATGCTGATGACACAACCATCATTTGCTCTGCCTCAACCCAGACTGAACTTCACTCACTAACACAACACACCTTCACCACCATTGAGCAATGGTTCTCTAACCACTGTCTCCTACTAAACCCCAAGAAAACCAAACTTCTGCTCTTTCTACCCACTCACCTATCACCCTCCATTGATTTCACACTTACATCAAACAATGGCACACTTATCACTCCTGACCAAACTACGAAACTCTTGGGTATTACTATCGACAAATAAGAACAAGAAAACAACCAGATATTGCAAAAAAACGAGGTCCTTGTCAGCAGAAAACAGCTCCAAAAATGTCCTTAACGCAGTTTATTAATAAAAAACAACAAAGCGTTTTCACCACAGCATTCTGTGGCTTCATCAGAGAAAATATAATCACAGAGAAATGCACTCCATACATATCATGAAATTCAGGAAGTGACATCTTCCAATTTCCTGAAAAACATTCAAGTTGCATATTATATTCAAGTGCAAATGCGCCTCTGCGCCTATGTTCTGCAAACCATAAAAAATATAAAAAATATAAAAAAAGAATGTATGTATGTACAAAGAACCAGCTACCCTAGATAAAAGTATGCACCTGCAGTTAAAAAGTACTACACTTGTCTATGAAATGTTAATACAATTAATTTGTATGTAAAAAATTGTTATATAAAAAATTATTAAAACATATGAGCTTACGAACCATCATAACTCAAGTTGGTTCAAGCCTTACAAATACAACAATACTTATTTTCTACCAATAAAAATAAATGTCGTGTGTATAATCCAACAACACACCTCTATACCTACAAGTAAAGTCATCAACTACACAAATTCTATATGCATGTTGCAACAAGTATAAACTCCAATAAAGGCGTGCCTATATTGCCCCAATAACCTATCTAAGATAACTTCTTAGTTTCAGCACGGGGGCAATATTACAGTTGTTATTCAAGCCAGGATGCCTAAACGCGTCCAGGCGTAACTGCCATTCTAGTTCTCGATTCTCCAAGATTAATGAAAAAGGGCCACCCCTAATCTTCAATGGTACTTGATCGATGGCCATGAACTGAAAACTATGGCCTGGATTCAAGCCTATGTGTTTTGCCAATGCGTTGTCACTCTTGCCGTTCTTAATGGCATACATATGTTCATACATTCGGTCTCGGACCCTACGGTCCGTTTTTCCGATGTAGAACGCTTGGCAACAGTCACACATGGCTATGTATATGATGGATTTACTCTCACAATTTAGAGGGAAACGAATGTGGTATTTTTTATCCCTGACCATAAATGTTTCACCTGTTCTGACCATATTACAAAATTTACAAAAAACACATTTATACATTCCTCTCCTTTTATGGAATGTGTTTTGGGACGCATCCCTTTGTACCAATTCCTTAAGATTACTTGATCTTTTAAAGATAAACCTAGGTACACTACCTAATTTTTCAACCAAAAAGGTATTTGAGGTAATGAAATGCCAATTTTTGCGTATTATAGCCAGAATCCCCTTAGAATTTTTACTAAAGGTGGTGATAAAACTCAATGAAAAGTCACATTCTTCACCTAAGTTTGTAAATTTAACTGTCTCACCATTATTCAAGTTAAACTCAGCTGATGCTACATTAATGATGGTGTCAGTTTGTATAAGATCTTGTTGGACTAGTAAGGGTTTATAAAAGCCATTAATTCTCTTATTAGTGACTTCCCCAATCAAGTCGAATAGCATCTGGTCAGGGTACCCTCGATTTCTAAACATTTCCCTCAATAATTCACATTCTTTAGTGAAATCAATCATGGTACTGCACATTCTCCCTGCCCTCACCAGTTGTCCTTTTACAATAGACCGTTTCTGTTGGTACGGGTGGAAACTGGAGAAGTGCAGGAAAGAATTGCAGTACGTAGATTTTCTAAACACTGTTGACGTCAAGCTACCACTCATAAGGTCCTTTACCAACTTGACGTCAAGGTAGTCAATCTCATGTGTTGAAAATTTGAACGTGAATTTTAAAAAATCAGTTGTTGAATTCAAAGTTTCAACAAAACCTGCAGCTTCCAGTTCCGAGCCCCTGAACAATATAAAAATATCGTCCAGGAACCTGGTGTAATACACAACAGGTTCCATCAAACCAGGGATCTTCCTTAGCATGTTGGCCTCCCAATAACCCATAACGTAGTTAGCGACTCCAGCCCCACAAGGGGAGCCCATCGCTACACAACGTTTTTGAAGAAAAAATTCACCATTAAAGGTGAAATAGTTGGAAGTCAGGACAATATCAAGTAATTCCGTCACCAAATCTACTTCCAACCTGGAGGCCCCAAAATCCTGAAGCATCGAACCTATCCACTCTACCGCCTCCTGATGCGGTATAGAAGTGTATAGGTCTACCACATCAATGGTTAAGAAGTTATTCTCACCATTGTGTGGAATACCGCTGATGTTGTCAAGGAAGGACCAAGAGTCCTTACAAATGCTAGTAATGGCTTTAATATATTTGTCCAATATGTTGGTAATAAGTTTAGAACAGGGGTATGTAATAGACGACCTCCCATCAATCAAGGCCCTCATAGGGGGGTTGTTGATGTCCTTATGAATCTTAGGGATTCCAAACATGACAGGTATTTTAGGACAATTTATATCAATGTAGTTGTACAAATCTATGTCAATTTTTCCTGCCAGGAACAAGTCCCTAAAATAACCCCTAATTCTATGATATTGACCATTCACCTCACTCTTAGAAGACTTAGTGTAAGCGTTAGTATTCAAAACACTAGCCATCTTCTCATTATATGTGAGGTTGTCTAATAACACCAACCCCCCCACCTTTATCAGGTTTTATTAGTCGTACAGGTAACCGGCAAAACTCGTCTAGTAATGTAAGCTGTTCCTTAGAAATATTAAATTCACCTTTATTTTCCATGTTGTTATTGTTACTAGCGAGATACCTAAAGTCCACCTTACAAATGTTCTCAAAGAGTTGTAGTGCTGCATGTAGTGGTGGATTAAACACACTGGCCAATTTCAAGACCGGTAATCTATCATCACCACCACCAGCACTTGGATTAATCACATCATTTTGTTGATTAAATACTAGTTTTAGATTCAATTTCCTCACGAAGCATTTCAGTTCTATGATTTCCCTAGAAATACTTCCAGATCTACTTGGAACAAATGAATTACCAAAAGCTAGTAATTCAATTAGTTGCTCGTCCAAAATGATGTCAGAAAAATTATAGATCTTAAAATCCCTCTTCCTGTTAGTGAGTATAACAGGGCGGGCATTTACAATAAGCGAGGAAGGTGGACTAGATGTCGAAGACCTGTTAATGTCAAGGTCTAGGATTGGTTGGTCCGGTTCTTCCTCCTGTTCATATAAGGCCTGCTTTTGCGTTGGCCTAAAAAATTATTGCCATTACTATGATTGACCAATTTATTGTTAGAACTTTGATTGTACTGGTTACTACCAGGCCCTCCATTATTTCTGGCGAAGCTTTTAATTCTATTACTTCGTCTAGGTCCTGTACTGGTTTGACCCTCATTGTTTTCCTCAATTATATCATCCAACTACTCCTGTCGTCCACTACTTCGGACATCTGACTATCACTCACAGGGTTTGATCGAATAACATTAGGCCCCATCAATTTAGGATATGCACATTTATTAGAGTAGGCTTCCCTATCTCTAACCAACTTTTTATTCTTGTTAGCTTTCAACTTTAATAACAAGGTGTCAATACTAGACAATATCCGACCATAGTCGAACTTATATCTAGTGAAGTCCAGGTCTATTTTTATGTCATTATCCAAGCTGTTGATTTCGTCCATCAGTAAGTCAATATGTAAAGCATAGTGCTTAATAATAAGCTCCAAGAGTTGAACACCTTGCTGTTGTGATTATATTTTCTCTGATGAAGCCACAGAATGCTGTGGTGAAAACGCTTTGTTGTTTTTTACTAATAAACTGCGTTAAGGACATTTTTGGAGCTGTTTTCTGCTGACAAGGACCTCGTTTTTTTGTATTACTATCGACAACCAACTAAAATTTGACTGTCATATCAACTCCACTATAAAAACAACTAACAGGAAACTCGGTTCACTCTATAGAATCAAATCTTTCCTAACTCCTAAGGCTAGAACTACTATAGCTAGAACCCACTTAATATCAACCCTTTTATATGCTTTTTCTATATACACTAATCTGTCTAAGTACAACCTCAATAAACTAGCCACATCATACAACAACATCGCCAGATTTGCCACTGCCTCTCCATACAGAACTCACCATTGCTTGAATCTTATAAAACTAGGGTGGCTGGAACTACCCCACCTCATACAATACTATCAACTCACTATTGCCCACAAAGTCCTCTACCACCCTGAAAACACACCAATGCTCTCTACCCTCATAAAGCCCTACCACAACATGAGGAATCTACGTTCCTGTAACAAAACTCTTGTAAAAACCTCTAGAGCAAATAATGTAGCAGGTGACTCCATATTTTCTAACTCAATTGGCAAAATATGGAATCTACTACCACCAGAACTTACATCCCTGACTTCTATTTCACTATTTAAAACCAATCTAAAACTCTTCCTAACTAACCACTGGCTTTGCTCTTGCAATAACCCTGGGTAACCTTGCTCTCTTGCTTTCTTTCCCTCCTTTCCTCTCACCTGATCTTCCTTTCCTCTCTTCCATTTACTCTAGGACAATTCACTTTCCCCTTAAAAAAATGTTTCTGGCTATAGCTCATTAGTTATATAAAATTATGGATTTTGTTACATATGTCTATATTAAAACTTTCATAACCTAGTAAAGCATCTATTATAGACTCATGCTATTGACTCACATTGTACTCAGACACTTAGATAGCCAGTAAGAAGTTTATGAAAATGGTTTTATTGTATAACTTGTATATTCTTAGCTTGTTAAGTATTAGATAGTGGAGCTATTCTCCTCGGGCCTCCACTGAAAATGGACATGTATCCAGTTGGACTAGCCCGGTTAACAAATGTAAAATAAATAAAAAAAATGTACAAAGTTCTACTGAAGATCAGAGAGGATCAACCAAGGGTAATTCTGATAGCTCCAGACTGGCCGAGGCAACTTTGGTACCCGCTACTGAGAAGCATGTCTCGGACACACGCATGACCTCTACCTCTATGTCCCTTACTACTAACACAGGACAATTACAAGATCCTACATCCAAACTTGAAAACACTGCAGCTAGCTGCTTGGAATATTGCATAAAACAAAATAACCCAGGTTTATCTCAGAGGGTTAAGGACATTATCCTGGAGGAACGCAGACCCTCCACAAGGAAGACTTATTCAGCCAAGTGGAAAAGATACCTCATTTGGAGTACAGCAAAGGGAGAAAATGTCTCATTGGCAAACATAGCACACATCCTGGAATATTTAGCAGAGCTGTTCCACAATGGCCTGTCTTACTCCTCCATTAAGATTCATGCATCAGCAATTTCAGCAGAATACAACATGGATCCTCCTGTCTTCTCTCATCCTCTACTCAGGCAGTTCTTGAGAGGAATCAAAATGTAAAACCTCCAAGGAAACCACCTTTACCTACATGGGATCTCAACTTTGTGCTGGAAAAGTTAACACTTCCCCCTTTTGAACCAGCAGCAACAGCAGAATTACAATTCTTGTCTTGGAAAACTGCTTTCCTGCTAGCAATTACTTCAGCAAGAAGGGTATCTGAGTTACAGGCATTAATGGCAGTACAACCCTTCCTTATCTTCCATCAGGACAGAGTCTCTCTGAGAACTAACCCTACCTTTATGCCAAAAGTGGTCTCCAGAGTATCATTGAACCAAGCGATTCATTTACCTACATTCTTCCCCAACCCACAGAACAGGGGAGAAAGACTGCTACATACCTTGGATGTGCACAGACAATTACGCTACTATCTGGACAGAACTAAGACCAGCAGAAAAACTGACCAGCTTCTGGTAGCATATGCAACAGGAATGCAAGGAAAAGCAATTTCTAAACAGACACTCTCAAAATGGATAGGAAATTGCATTCGATTTTGCTATTCTTTTCATGGAAAGACAACTCCTGATAATATCAGACCTCATTCCACAAGAGCTACAGCCACCACTACAGCTTTCCTATGAGGAGTGGCTACCAAAAACATTTTAGAAGCTGCTACTTGGAGCTCCGTGCATACATTTGCCAAGCATTATAATCTTCCCTTATACTCTAGATCCCGAGCAGGGTTTGCAACTGCTGTTTTGCAAGGGATCTTAACTACACCATCTTTATCTTAGTGCCTCCTCCCCCAGTTTGGCTATGGTATTCTACCCATATGTTAGGACTGCAAATGCATCCTTGAAGGACATAGTACAGTTTTGTACCTACCATAAATGTAGATGTCCGATAGGTATGCATCTGCAGTCAGGATTACCCACCCTCCTTCCCCTCTGTGGTATTCCTAGGGTATTTACCCCTCTTTTAGCTAGCTGGGGGAATCTATTATGGTGTATTTGTTTGTATATATATATATAGATATATATTTTTATATTGTTTGCTCTCTACTGTTTGGAATTACTTGCGTTTATCCAAATTTAGCCTTCCTAGAGGGCACCTGGCATCTGGGGCAAGAAACACTGAGGAAAATGGCGTCGGCTGATGCCTTTATACCCAATAAACAGCAGCTATGACGTCGGGTGAAGTGCGACATCAGCCGAGGCCAGACCCAGACTTTGGAATCCGGCCGACCGAAGGGCTGCCTGAGGCAGGACAACCCATATGTTAGGACTGCAGATGCATACCTATCAGACATCTACATTTATGGTAGGTACAAAACTGTACTTTCTCTCTAGCTTACGCCAACCCAATAAAGTTAATTTCCTGTGCCCTTGTCGAGCGGAACCACAGAAGTGATCCCTGGAATGTATTTCCTATTTCCCATCCACTCATCAAGATTTTTCTTAAAGAGTGTTAATGAGGAACTTTGCTTGACATAGATGGGTAGCTTGTTCCAGAGTATGGGAAGTCTCTGGGACAGTAATCTATCCCTCCAGCATATCCTGTTTATTGTGGTGACAAGATTTAGGTCCCTAGAGCATGTAGCTCGGAGGGATTGGGATTTCTTTAGGTGTAGCATGTCCAACAGCTCTGGATTTGACATAGCTTTATATGTTAGGCAGAGATCACCTCAGAGTAGGCGATATGCTGCAGAGTAAAGCTGGAGTTTCTTTTGAGACGATCAGTGTAGGGCATCTGTTTGAGCCCAGTAATTCTCTTTGTGAGGTACTACTGTGGCCTTTCCAGCTGCTGCAGATGTCTTGTGAGGTACATAACAAAAGGCACGTTGTACTCTATAATGGGTCTAATGTGTGTCGAGTAGAGGGGAACAATGACCTCTTTTTTCCTGGATGAGAACCCTTTTGTGATGAGGTGTGCTATGTACAAGGATTTCCTGACTACTGTGGCAATGTGATTATCAAAGGAGAGACTCCTGTCCACCTGGGTCCCAAGGTCTCTTATCACGCATTTGGTGTTAAGAAGACTGCAGTCTGTGTGATAGTTCATGGGTACAGAGTTTTTACCAAAGGGGATAACAATGCACTTTTTGGCATTGAGCTTGAGGCCATGCCTTTGACACCAGGCATCTGTCTCAATGAGGCCCTTCTGTAGGATGCCCACATCATTTGGGGGCTTGACTATAGCTCCTAGTTTGCAGTCCTCTGCGAACTTCATTAGCCAGAGGCCTTCTGTGTTAGCCTGTACTTCAGAGAAGTAGATACCAAACATGAGAGGTCCCAGGACTGAACCCTGTGGTACTCCACTTGTCACTGGTTTGAGGTCAGATTTGGAGTCTGCAACTTTTACAGTGTGGGTTCTGTCATTGAGCCAGTTAGCAACCCATCTTGTGACATAGGGATTTATACCTAGTTTAGTGAGTTTAGCTATAATTCCAGAATGAGGGATGATGTCGAAAGCCTTGGTGAGGTCAAGATAGGCTGTGTGAACCACCTTACCCTCGTCTATGGCTTTGGTGACTGCCTCAAAGAAGTTGACCAGGTTCAGGAGGCAAGATCTGCCTTTCACAAACTCGAACTGGGTGGGGTCCAGAGTTTGGAGGTTACCTATGTCTTTGTTTATAAATTCCATGATGATACATTCCATGGCCCTGCAGACGAGGCTCGTCAGGCTAATAGGGCGATAGTTCCCAGGATCAGTGGTGGCTCCCTCTTTGTGGAGTGGGATAACTGTTGCTCTGCGCCATTCAGTGGGCACAAAGCCTGATGTGAGGCTATGATTGAACATGGTGCTTAGGTGGGGAGCCAGTTTGTTCTGAAGTTCATGTAAAATGCAGCCTGGGATGTTGTCCTGTTCCATGGATGCTGTGTTTTTGGCTTTAGAGGGTGCTGCTTTTACCTGTGAAGTTGTGATTACAGGGACTCTGCATTCTTCCTATATAGATATGGGCCCTTTAGGGGGTGAGGGGGGGGTAAAGTTAACACTGAATCTATCTGCCAGGATGTTGGCAGTATCAGTTGGTTCTGTAATTTTTGTGCCATTGTGCTGTGTAACTCAGAGCAGATCTGGGTGTTGCCATTGAGATTCTTGACATAGTTATAGAATGCTTTGTGGTTGTCCTTAGAATCAGTGGAAATCTTGTTTTCATAGCTAGCTTTGGCAGATCTTATAAGGGATCTCAGCTTCTTGCTGAGGCTGACCAAGGAGCTCATGGGATTGTACTCTCTTTTGCAACAATTTCTTCCTTCTGTTGTAGAGTTTGTTTATGGCGGGGTCAACCAGATTGGCTTCCTTTTTTTGGAGGATAGCGTCTTAGTTCTGTTTGGGATAGCACAATCCATGCACTCGTGTAAGTGCTTATAGAGTGCATTTGTGTAGGATTCAGCAGTCGTAACTGTATTGTCCATCTGCATGGGTGTCATGAAGTTCACCACTTCTGTCTTAGGAAGCATGAAGTTGGTTTTGGAGAAATTTTTTACCATGGTTTCCTTAATGGGGGGCGGGATGTGGATATCTAGGGTGATTAGCTTATGATCTGATCTGACCAACGAGGAGTTGACTTCAGGTGTGGAACTCTGGTCACTCATTTTGGTAATGACCAGGTCTAGGATATTGTTGCCCCTGGTGGGGGTGTGGATAAGTTGATCCAGGGCATTGGAATTTATGAATTCCAGAAAGCGCTGAGCAAAGGAGTTGGTACATGAGTAGTTTTCTCAGTTAATGGTGGGGTAGTTGAAATCGCCCAATATTAGGGTGTTTGCTTGAACCCTAATATTTTCCAGTATATCAAGAAAAGAGGAGTGGGAATCCTGGGGCATGGTGGGGGATCTGTAGCAAGCTACAATTTGGATTGCAGTTTTGCCCAGAGTTAGTAGCACTTGGATAACCTTGGCTGCATTATGCTGCGCAACTAGCCTGGAGCTGTGGATATCCTTAATGAATATGGACACGCCTTCGCCTTTGGTGTTCTGGTCCAGGTTAGATGGCCGAAAAGTGTGGTAGGAATTATAGCCTGGTAATGCAGGGGTGCACTCTGGAGCCTTGAACCAGGTCTCAGTCACTACACAGACATCAATGTTATCCATTTTAAGGAGTGCCTCGAGTGAGTGCATTTTGAGATTTAGACTTCTAGCATTGAGTAGCATTACCATCAGTTTTTGCTTGCCTGTTCCTGTTATGGTGGTGAATTTGTCATTTGAACCTTGCCTAAAAAAGTAGTATGGGGTGGCAAGAGCCTTTGTCAGTATCCGGAATCCCAGGGGTGACAAGTGCAGGCCATCTCTGGCAAAGCATCGTGGTTTGTCGACCATGTCGTCCCAGGCAGATACTGGAGCCCCTTAGAATGAGACCAGAAGCTTAGCCAATTGTTGAAGTCAATCATTTTGCCCTTGTACTGCAGTATCATTCTGGATGATGGCAGCATGCTACTCAAGGCTAGGGTCATACCTGCCTGGGCTACAAGATCAGAGAGTTCTTCCATGTCTCTTTTCATGTAGTCCAGGGAGGTACATCTCAGGTCGTTCACACCAACATGGACAATCACAGAGTCATATTTGTACTTGTGGAGTGACCTGAGTGTGCGAGTTATGTGGCGGATCCTGGCACCCGACAGGCAGCTGACAGTGACCTTCTCCTTGTTTAGCCTGGTGAGTGGGACATCGGTGTGCTTGACTATAGGGTCACCTATGACTAGTGTGTTGGGTACATTGTTTTCCCTTATGGGCTGTGGTTGAGTGGCACACTGAGTCTGTGGGCTATGTGTCATTTGGGTTGTGTTGGTGGTGGGAGGTTACTTGCATTTCTGCTTTTGAGGTCTCTGTTGCTTGAGCAGATTATTATTGAGAGCCTCCACAAATGTTTTTGTGTTTCTCTGTGTGGATTTTGGTGGTGTAGGTTTAGTGGGACTATGTGATGAGTGTGGTGTGGTGCAAGTGTTTGCCTTCTCTTGACTATCAAGTTCAGTCTTGGTTGGAGAGAGCTTTACTTCCAGTTTGGCTAGATAAGTGCATCTCTCACAGGTTGTAGTGTTGGGTGGTAGGAGGAGAGGGTTGTCTGTCTACATGGGGCAATTGCTACATTGCCCCAATATGCCCAGATTCATCAGATAGACAGGAGAGAACACTGGGAGCTGACCCTTGGACATGCCTGAATAAAAAAATATTTTCCTCTAGACAAGTGAGGAAAGTGAGTACAAGAGCTGTTTTTCTATAAGCAAGTGAGGAAAGTAAGTACCAAAACTGTTTTCCTCTAGGTAATGAGGAAGGATGAGTGCTGTAGTAATTTGTAGTTGATTTAGTGCTTACAACAAGTTCTGAACAAGTGCTGAGCATGGGTAAGCAAATTCAAGTGCTAAAACTAAGTATCTGTATCTGGATCTTGTTGTAGATAGGCTACCTATTGCTTACCACTCCCACTGATAAGCTAGAAGGCTTCCCTCCAACACAGAAAGGCTTGGGGGCACAGAAACTTACAAACAGTCCTGGATACAGCAAATCTGTATCTGGACTAAACTAGTTACAGGGAAGGTGGGAAGCAAGTGCAAATGCAGGCTTTTAAACCAGAAAGTTGAAAGAGATGGAAAAACTGCCCAAATGGCCAATAAACTACAATTTCTGGGCCAGAAACCACTCTTGTGATAGATAGGCTGCTTAGTTCTTACCACTCCCACTGATAAGCTAGAAGGCTTCCCTCCAACACAGAAAAGCTTGGGGCACAGAAGCTTACAAACAGTCCTGGATACAGCAAATCTGTATCTGGAGTAGACTACTTACAGGAAAGACAGAAAACAAGCTTGGAATTTATTTATATATATATATATATATATATATATATATATATATATATATATATTTATATTTATATATATTTATATATATATATATATATCCAGTAAAAAAGCAAAGAGTGACCAGACCACAGCTAATAAGATCAAGCCAAGTTTTATTCCAGGAAATTACAAATGGTGAGCGCTTTTGCAGTAAAAAACTGCTTCATCAGACAAATTCTTCATTCCACTCATCAGTTTAAAAATACATGTGAGCCAATCAGAACTTAATAGCAATTAATAAAACATTAAATAAGAATTCACTACTATTTAGCCCATTAAGGAGCTAGCTGTATCATAGTGGCGAATAAATATACAATAAATACTAAAAGGTATAAATACATGTAAAAAAGGAGATACCTGTATGCATCAGTTTTTAATAAAATACATAAAGGACACCTATTTTTTAAGATGTCTCTTATCTAGCATAGGTTTGATGGAAAATGTATCATTCAACCCTTTCCCCATAGTAGCTCTCATTCTAATGATCCATTCTGGTTCTTTACATTCTACTTTATTCCTCTCCAAACCCCCTCTGTTCCCAGTTCATACTTTCTCCATGACCAAAAATTTAAATGTGTATGATACATCTGTATCTATCACGTGTCTGGCAAGGGCATTAGTGTCTGCTCTCCTCCAAATATCCTAGAGGTGTTCTCTGATGCGATCACGTAATCTAAGTGTAGTCATACCTACATAGAAAGATGAGCACAGTTCACAATAAGCCAAATAGACTGTATTATATGTGTTGCAGTCTGCTCTAAAGTTGAATGTCAGATCCTTCCCAGTATCTGGGTGTAAAAAATAACCTTTATTATCCACTGCTTCACAAAAATTACATTTCCCACATGGTAGAGTACCTTGTACATGTTCAGAAGTCCCAGTACAATGCATATCACTATTCCTCAGCCCACATAGTAACCTTTTACGTGATTTCTGATTCTTAAAAGCAAAACTGGGTTTGTCTCCAACCATATTTTTATTACCTTATCATCCACACAAAATATTCCAGTGCTTCCTATAGATCCCTTGTAGCAGACTGATATTACTGGAGTAAGTAACAGGTACTCTCAGTACTTGGTTCCTGTTAGATTCTTGCCTATCTGTAGGGGTACAGTTAGAAAAATATGGTTTAGCTTCATTATTCCTGAGAGCCATCACATTAGACACAGTAGGGTTAACTTCTGTAACTTTATAACCTCTCGCTTTAAATGTCCTCTCTAATGTATGCATTTATTGCATGAATGTCCCATCTTCCACTGTTAATCTAAACATCCTAAATGCTTGCCCCTTTACAACATTCTTAAACACAGGGTTGGGGTGCATACTGTGTCTATGGACATATGTATTTCTACTGCATTCTTTACGATAGACCTCAGTGTAGAACTTCCCTGTACTTTTCCTTTTAACATTAATATCCAAAAACTCCATAGAAGTATATGAGGTTCTAAAAGTAAATTTTAAAAAATCAGTACTATTGTTGACATTATTAAAGAAGGACTCAGAGGAGTCCAACCCTCCTTGCCAAAGAAGAAAGAGATCATCTACAAATCTCCGATGAAAAATAACATGCCTACTGAGATCATATGTCAAAATATGGTGACACTCCCAGGTCCCCATTACTAGGTTGGCGTAGCTACTGGCACAAGAAGTGCCCATAGCCATGCCATCCAACTGTCTATATACAGACTGCTCAAAGAGAAATAGATTATTTTCTAGTACAATTTCCATAAGAAAACAGAAAATCTATAGTGGCAGCATCATATGTGCCATCTTCCATCAGGTATGGTTTCAGATATTCTATGCCAGTCACGTTAGGGATCATAGTAAAAAGTGATTTAACATCCATAGTAACCAGTAAACAATCAGTTCCAGGATGTGTATTTTCTACAAACTCAAAAAGGTGTTCTAGAAATTGTTTGGTGTCTTTCAAAATGTGCTTATTTAAAGCCAATACAGGTTTCATGTGGTGTTCTATGTAACTAGAGAGGGGTTCAGTACTCCATCCTCCATCAGCCACTATGGGTCTTATAGGTGGACAGGAAGGGTGTTTATGGATTTTGGGGAGCCCCTGAATAATGGGTGTAACAGGTTCCTTCACTATTAAATAATTGAACAGATCAATATTTATAACATGACTTTGTAAACACTTGAATAAAACATTTTGAATTCTATTATTAAAAGAATGAATATTCCCATTCGGGACTTCTTCATAAACATGGGCATCATTTAACATAGATAACATTGTCTGTCTATAGAAATCATAATACATCATTACAATTCTGCCCCCTTTATCAGCGGGTCTAATACAAATATCGTGGTTTCGACATAAAGATGATAAGGCTGCCTTTTCATCTTTGTTAAGGTTGTTGTGACACTTAGTAGTTGTTCTATTGTTGTAAAGACTATAAATATCTTTCAGGCATGCTTTCTCAAATGTTTCAACCACACCATCAACAATCAGTATATAGTTACTCAGTTTCTTAAAACTTCTACTTGTATTAGAATCAGTAACACAGTCATTATGCTGCATTTTTAAAAGTAGATTCCTGGTAAACATTTTAAGTTCAATTACATTATCTGTGATAGTCATTCTGTTTGAAGGCACAAAAGTCATACCTTTATCTAGTACAGCAATTTCAGCTTGTGTGAGTTCACAATGAGGGTGTTGGAGCCG
Organism: Protopterus annectens; assembly: GCF_019279795.1. Taxonomy (NCBI): domain Eukaryota; kingdom Metazoa; phylum Chordata; order Ceratodontiformes; family Protopteridae; genus Protopterus; species Protopterus annectens. The sequence continues at coordinate 643,394,352 of NC_056731.1, read as the reverse complement.
TTCTCCTCTATCGACGCCTTGCATTTCATTCTGCTCTTGCCCTGAGGGAATTACCGAAAATGCGTATTCCTTTTAGGATATGGTGATGTTGGTAGTAAATTCCCCACATCAGCCAGGGGATAAACAGTAGCATTTTTGTTACCAGCCACAGGTAGGGAATTGGTAGTTTTTTTACATGTTCCAAAGGCCGCTTGCTGGTTATTTCTTTCATTATTCATTTCCGGTGTTACCTGAACGCTTTGTGAGCTTAGTTGTTCCTGTGGAACATATACGTCATCCTGGGCTGCAGTACTTAAGGTGGATACTTCCTTATTAGTATTCACAGTAGAGATGTGCAGATTAGTTCCATTAGAGGCATTCGTTGTTGAATTATTGGCATTGTCTGCCCTCGGCCACGCAAAGACTCGGCCATTGGAAAAATCTTCAGAGCCTCTCTGGATTTTTTTTCTTTTTATAATTTGACAGCTGAGCTTCATAAGCATGTAGAAGTTCACTCACATGGTCCACCTTAAGATCAACAATCGAAGGTGGATATTTACTATACAGTTCTTCTTGCAGACTAGTTATATGAGTGGCTAGAGATTCCTCTTCAGGTCTAAAATAGTCAATCAGTAAACACATATAGCTAAAACTAGTCTCAATATTAATACGTTGCCATTGTAGAATCAGGTCTTTATAGACATTGCCATAGGAAGGCATATTAAGTACTCGGAAGCCACGAGGTATAATACGAAGACTGAGACAGGCTACAAAGTGAAATCTTTGCAGCCGTACACGTACTAATTTGCGAGTTTCATTCTCTATTTTAGGAAGGTCTCTCTTAAGTGAAATTCAGTCATACTCACAGTCAGTTTCTTCTGTACCTGGTGTAGTCACAGGAACAAAGTTCAGTAAAGGATTATTCCTATTCTGAATGAACGGGAATGTTTTCCTTGTATCAGAAGTTGTATTTTCAGTAGAGCCCTTTTTAGGATCCATCTCCAGTGTAGCATCCGTGCCTTCAGCCATGTCACAACACCACAGTAACAAAAGAAGCACTATAATCCAAAACAGAAACGTGGTGTGTGCAAATTGGTCAATCAAAATATAAGAAATCCAGTAAAAAAGCAAATAGCGACCAGACCACAGCTAATTAAATCAAGCAAAGTTTTATTCCAGGAAATACAAATGGTGAATGCTTTCGCAGTAAAAAAACTGCTTCTTCAGACAAATTCTTCATTCCACTCATCAGTTTAAAAATACATGTGAGCCAATCAGAACTCAATAGCAGTTAGTAAAGCATCAAATAAGAATTCACTACTATTTCGCCCATTAAGGAGCTAGTTGTATCATAGTGGAGAGTAAATATATAATAAATACTAAAAGGTATAAATGTATATAACAAAGGGGATACCTATATGCATTCATTTTTAATAAAATACATAAAAGACACCTATTTTTTAAGATGTCTCTTATCTAGCATAGGTTTGATGGAAAATGTATCATTCAACCCTTTCCCCATAGTGGTTCTCATTCTAATGATCCATTCTAGTTCTTTACATTCTACTTTATTCCTCTCCACACCCCCTCTATTCCCAGTCCATACTTTCTCCATGACCAAAAATTTTAATTCTTTAATGTGTGTGATACATCTGTGTCTATCACGTGTCTGGCAAGGGCATAAGTGTCGGATGTATAACACACACAGTACTGAACCCCTCTGTATTTACATAGAACACCATATGAAACCTGTATTGGCTTTAAATAAGCACATTTTGAAAGACACCAAACAATTTCTAGAACACCTTTTTGAGTTTGTAGAAAATACACATCCTGGATCTGATTGTTTACTGATTACTATGGATATTAAATCACTTTTTACTATGATCCCTAAAGTGACTGGCATGGAATATCTGAAACAATACCTGATGAAAGATGGCACATATGATGCTGCCACTATAGATTTTCTATGTTTTCTTATGGCAATTGTACTAGAAAATAATCTATTTCTCTTTGAGCAGTCTGTATATAGACAGTTGGATGATGTGGCTATGGGCACTTCTTGTGCAAATAGCTATGCCAACTTTGTAATGGGGACCTGGGAGCGTCACCATATTTTGACATATGATCTCATATGTTATTTTTCATCGGAGATTTGTAGATGATCTCTTTCTTCTTTGGCAAGGAGGGTTGGACTCCTTTGAGTCCTTCTTTAATAATGTCAACAGTAGTGCTGATTTTTTAAAATTTACTTTTAAAACCTCATATACTTCTATGGAGTTTTTGGATATTAATTATAAAAGGAAAAGTACAGGGAAGTTCTACACTGAGGACTATTGTAAAGAATGCAGTAGAAATACATATGTCCATAGACACAGTATGCACCCCAACCATGTGTTTAAGAATGTTGTAAAGGGGCAAGCATTTAGGATGTTTAGATAGTGGAAGATGGGACATTCATGCAAGAAATGCATACATTAGAGAGGACATTTAAAGCGAGAGGTTATAAAGTTACAGAAGTTAACCCTATTGTGTCCAATGTGATGGCTCTCAGGAATAATGAAGCTAAACCATATTTTTCTAAGTGTACCCCTACAGCTAGGCAAGAATCTAACAGAAACCAAATACTTGAGAGTACCTGTTACTTACTCCAGTAATATCAGACTGCTACAAGGGTTCTATAGGAAGCATTGGAATATTTTGTGTGTGGATGATAAGGTAAAAAATATGGTTGGAGACAAACCCAGTTTTGCTTTTAAGAATCAGAAATCACTTAAAAGGTTACTATGTGGGCCGAGGAATAGTGATATGCATTGTACTGGGACTTCTGAACATGTACAAGGTACTCTACCATGTGGGAAATGTAATTTTTGTGAAGTTTTGGATAGTTAAGTTATTTTTTACACCCAGATACAGGGAGGGCTCTGACATTCAACTTTAGAACAGACTGCAACACATATAATATAGTCTATTTGGCTTATTGTGAACTGTGCTCATCTTTCTATGTAGGTATGACTACACATATATTACGTGATCGCATCAGAGAACACCTCTATGATATTCGGAGGAGAGCAGACACTAATGCCCTTGCCAGACACGTGATAGATACGGATGTATCACACACATTTAAATTTTTGGCCATTGAGAAAGTATGGACTGGGAATAGAGGGGGTGTGGAGAGGAATAAAGTAGAATGTAAAGAACCAGAATGGATCATTAGAATGAGAGCCACTATGGGGAAAAGGTTGAATGATAAATTTTCAATCAAACCTATGCTAGATAAGAGACATCATAAAAAATAGGTGTGTCTCATGTATTTTATTAAAAATTGATGCATATAGGTATCTCCTTTTTTGCATGTATTTATACCTTTTAGTATTTATTGTATATTTACTCTCCACTATGATACAGCTAGCTCCTTAATGAGCTAAATAGTAGTGAATTCTTATTTGATGTTTTATTAATTGCTAATGAGTTCTGATTGGCTCACATGTATTTTTAAACTGATGAGTGGAATGAAGAAGTTGTCTGATGAAGCAGTTTTTTACTGCGAAAGCGCTCACCATTTGTATTTCCTGGAATAAAACTTGGCTTGATTTTATTAGCTGTGGTCTGGTCGCTCTTTGCTTTTTTACAGGATTTCTTATATTTTGATTGACCAGTTTGCACACACCACATTTCTTTTTTGGATTATATATATATATATTTTTTTTTTTTTAGTTAAGTGGGTTGGCTTTCTCAAAATGTTCTCCCTGTATTAGAAAGAATGAGCTAATGACAGTAGCAAAAACACTTTAAATGCAGTACAAGCTAGCACACTTGAGTGTGTAGCAAAATTAAGGCAAATGTAGTTTAAATAAATGCAGATAAGTTAAAAATGACAAAAACAAGTTTATGAAAAATCAAGTAAGAGCACTTGAACGCTTAAAAGCACACAGAATGCAAATTAAGGTAGAAGACAATGTAAGAGCAGCTCAAAAATTTAGTTTTGTTTGGAGAGGGAGGCAGCAGAGCAGATTAAAATGCTATAGGGGATGTCCTTCCCAAGTGCTCTCTCTGTACACAGCAGAGGAGATGGGACTGGTAGGAGTGTCTGAAATCAAAATATGATCTTACTGTACTCAGTTGAGTGAGCAAATGATGTGCATGTTTGAATGTCAAGACTTTCTTCTGTTGAGTTCTGGGGAAGAGGATGAGTGTATATTATTATTGCATGCATATCTCACCTTGCTTTATTGCTAACTGGTGCACAGTTGAAATAATTTGTTTATGGTTGTGCTATTGCCTTTTTAAACTAGATGCATCACCTAGAGTAAAATCTGTCCCTCTTGCCACCTTGGTGTGTTGGGCCTATAGGGATGTCACCAGAGTCAGGTAGGAAGGAACCCATATCTGTTCAGCTACACCTGCAGGTGCTCTACATATAAGAATTACTTTTGTAACGTTGGAGGAAACCGGAAGTAACAAAAGTACTCGAGTGTCTCTATACTAGTTGACCTGGACTGCAGCCAGTGCCTCTCTGTCTCTTTCCAGAAAAGACCTAGTCAGTCAAGGCCAAAGCTAGTCATGCATAGTGACGTCTCATATTGAATTAAAAGTTTGAAGAAGTTAGAGGAAAAAGGGTATTAGCTATTAATTGGTTCTGTCATTTGGGAAACATTTATATGCAGCACTCAGCTTAAGGTGGAAAACGAGCCTTAATCTAAAGAGCTTTAGAGCATTTCTAAACATAACAGGCAGCCCATTCCAAGTCTTAGGACCAGGTGTTTGAAATGTGCAATTGCAAGTTTCTAGCTTTTGTAGTAGTCCTAAGAAGGTGAAAAGTAGAGGGTCTGTTGTCTCTGTCTGATATGTAGCTATATTGCTCCTCTTATATTACCACAGAGATTCTTCATTCCCTGAAAGAATGCAAGCTCTTTTTTTAAAGTACCTGCCTCATGCAAGTTTTGGGTAGAAGCATTGGAAATCAGGTGTAGGGCTTACTTTACCTGTGGTATCAGGACTCTTGCTAGTACCCATTTAGGCTGTAGGCACCAGACGTCCAGAGATTGTCAGGCATGAGCAAAAATACCTTACTGATTTTGGTATTTTGGTAGAGGGAAGGGAAGTCTAAGCAAAGTGATGGAGCCAGCCATGTACTTATTTTTTTCTAAATGAGTATGTAGTTTCAGTTGCCTTACCTGTAACATTAAGAACCTAGCCAGATTACATATGTTTTAGGTTTGCTGCAGTTGCAAAGATTTTTGACACCTTTTAAGTTCAGCAGTTTGGTTTTAACTTAGTAAAACAATTCCCAAAATTGCCTTGTAACTTAAGGCCAGGTACAGATACTTGTGTGAATATATTAAATGAAGACTATGCAGAATGTTGCATTTTCTTTAAAAGAGTGAGAACATCAGCTAACAGTATGGCATACCTTTCAGACTTGTTTCTAAGTGATGAGACATGCTTGCAGTCAGAGACAGAAGAGATCAGTCAGAATGAAGGTCATTAATAGATACTGATGCATTAACAGTTAGCAATCTGGCTGGGTTAACAGAATATTATGTACCCAAACTATATTAATATAGCTACACTGGGTATGCATATTCTATGGAAAATATCCTCCTCTTCAAGACTGTTAGCACATTGCTGCAATACCAGCTCAACGTTTATTTTTTATCATATTATCATTCTGTAAGGGAGTCTTACCTGTAAACTTGGTGCATAGCAGCACTAAATACAACACTGACTGCCTGCCATGGAGTCATATGCATAGAGAATTATTCAGGAGTATGGACACAGTATCATCTCCAAAGGAGTGTATTGCCATGTCATGTTTGCCGTATCCCCTCTCTGTCCGTCTCCCTTTCTAGCTCGTCTGCTTGTATGTTTCACGGATCTGCTCATATGCAGCACTGCCCTCGTCATTCCTTTTTGAATTCCTTCTTAAGTGATGCGACTTAACTGCTTTCCAGGCATGTCTTACAACAGCTTGAGGAGTAAGAATTTAGATGCCACCTCATGCGAATTCAGATGTACAAAATAATGTAAAAACTTCAACTAAAGAAATGTTTCTTTTACGGTCAAAGTCCTGCACATTCCCCATACAGGGGATTGCACTCAGTCACTCTGGAAAATAGAGATTTTCCTCTAATTCTCCACTGCAACTAGCTGACTTGGAGCTCTGACTTTTGAAGTAGTGACCCGTTTTGGGTCTGAGCCTGCAGTTGGCCTACTTGGTATGCTTGCCCTTTTTTGTCAAAGTTCTATATGACCTTCTGTTAACTGACTGCATTTTTTTTCTTCTGTTTTCCTGGCTGGATGGCAGTTATTTCTGTTTCTTGCCCAGAACATTACATTATCAAACTGATTCCTGCTGAACAGTCTTTTTGCCTGTCCTTTTCAACAATGGATTTATAAATTATTCTCTCGTGTCTACATGTATACTTTATCTAAGTTGTTTGTTGTACCTTGAATTTTAATATAAAAAAAATAGTTTGTAAGTGCTCACCGTTAGTTTTGATACCTACTCCTTGATGATGTCTGACTTTTTATTTATGTTTAGGACAGTGTCTGACATTAAGTACAATTTATGAATTTTGTTTCTGTTGCATTTTTCCGTTAGACCTGGGAGAGATGGTTAAATTAAGTGGCCTTTGAAGGATTACAGTGTGTGCAGGCAGCAGGTGTGGAAACTGAACCCAGATCTGCAGGATGTATTAGTTCATGCACTGGTGTCTGCGTTCTATGATAATCTGCCATTCTCTTGCTAAAGTTACTCTCACAAAATGCAACATCTATTTCCAGTTGACCGTTTGCTAAAATAGTTTGAAATACTAGGTAAAATGTCAAAGGGCTAGTGGGATTTTTTTTTGTCTTCCAAGAATGTTGTATACTGAAAAGAAGCCCCTATTACTTTTTTGCCAGTATGTAAAGACAGAATAAGATTGCGCAGTTAATGTTTCAAGCTTGCATGTTATTCTCTTCTACACACAGTGTGTAGCAAGGATAACTACAAACCTTGTAAGGACAGATGCGAACAGTACAGCTTCCATGTGCTAGAAGTAATTATTGTCTAAGCTGAGCCCAAGCATGCTGCATTAAAAAGATACAGGGGGAAAAATGAGATTCTGCTGATTATAATGAGGCTGGCAGCAGATGTTCCACGCAAATCCAACTCCCTGCATTTAGCTAGTTTCCATGGAGATGGAATCGGTAATTACAGGGATCAGGCAGTTTATCCTGCTCTCCTCTCCCAGCAAGGTAGAAGCTGTTGATGAGATATTCTTTGCTTAATTGTTCATCCCCAAAAAGGAAGGATAAGTGAAGACAAAAAGGGAATTGTATTTTCTATTATGTTTCTGCCACAACTGTACCTGGAGAAGCTGCTGTTAAGCATCTGAATAAATGGGAAGACTTGACCATGTGATAAAACTGTCCAGTGATTGGCTCTTGTCTCAAAGCTGCTGCCAATCAGGATACAACTGTATTCCTAGCACTATAAACATAAGCAAAGCTACATGCTTTTTCCTGTTGGACTTGCACTGTACTCCATCAGAAGGTGTGCAAATGGAGCTTATTTCACATGGCTAATTTGAAAAAAGAGTTTTATTGAAGACCTACATCGGGGACCATCTGCTACATCTGTGTCTAATGCATATTAGTCAGAACTGCAGGGTATTTACTTCTCATGAGATATTGCAGGGATGATGGAGGATTTGTTTAAAAGAGTGGACCTGCAGAATACATGTAAGTAAATATTCCCCCTTTATATCGTTTTAGGTCACAACTACCCAGATAATTTTGTTGCAGATTAAGTAAATATTTATAGTTGTTGACAAAATTATATGGTCTGTTCACAATGCTGTAAAAAAATATTTTCCAGCAGGATCATGGTTGTTTTCAGTCTACTGTAAAAAAGTTATTTATGTTTTAATAAAACTGTGCCTAAAAATCTTGTGCGAGTTTCCTTGTTTCTTTTGTTAAAAATGCTCATACCGTATCATCAGTAAAAGTCTTTGCTCAATTTCCCTTGCAGCCTTTCTTTTGCATTCGTTGGATGCATATACTCCTAAAGCTGTCACTTGATTTTATGTTCTTTTCCATTTGCTTGCAGCATGCCTAGAAGCGCAAGTGCTTGGCCTCATTTGAAACTGCACAGGCTTTTCCAGACAGGAATTTGATTAGTGTACTTGTTAAGAACAGAGATTTGTTTAATTTGCATAATGATGTGTTAAGTGTATGTGCATGGCTGGAGTGTCATGACAGAATTTCTGTCTTGTGTATGGTCTGTGTTTGTGCTATCATGGGCTGTCTTATACATTTTGGTTCTCTTGGTTTTTGTGTATATATTTAAAGAAAGCCAGCACATGAATGCAGCTGGTTAAGAAAAACTAACACATGTATGACGATGGAGTGCAGTGGTCTCCGTCCCAGGATGTTAGTCTGTCTTTGGGTTAGTAACAGTTTACAGTAGAACTGCCTCTTCTGCACCTGATTATTCTGCAGATTTCCTGCAGGGAGCAGCAGGCTTCCCTGTATACTGCATGGCACTGATAAATAACACTGTGATGTAGCAAAGACTAGGTAGGAATAGCATAGCAGTACAGTATTAACAGTTCGAATGGCTGGGAATACAGAAATAAGTAATATTAGCAAGCACACGTACTTCACATTTAGTTATCTGGGTAATATTGTGGGATCATTGTTATAGTTTCCTTCACATTGGAAGCAAATGTAATGGAATAGTTTTTATTTGTAAAGAGGACAGGAGATTGTAGTCTGTTTACACCATCTGGAGTTTGTCATTTAGTTTATAAATATATGTTATATATTTACTTATTCATTCAATCGTTTATTTTCCTGTCTGGTTATTGACTTTATTCCCTTTGCCTTACAACCCTCGTTGGTTGAGAACCTTATTGTTGTATAAACTAAAAGAATTTTGCTTTAAAACAACCTAAAACATTTACATTAGCTTGCTATAATGAGCAGATAGTCAATTACTGAATGCGATGAACACACAGATACAATTATATTGTATTTGAATTAGAAGTTTTTGTTGCCTACCCAGAGTTTCATTTAGTCATGCAAATGTCATTTAACAGTTTGTTCATCTGCTCTTTCCTAAATGCATTGCTTAAAACTGCTTTCTCTTCAATTTTTTTAAATCCTTCATATGAGTTCTGAAAGTATGTTTCTATTTAAAAATAATATGCTAACTTAAGGAATAAATGACCTGTGTGATTTTATCTACCTTCTGACTGACAGAAATATGTCTTTTTTAGAGCTACTAACTTGAATAAATTGCTAGCAGCCAGTAATACGATCATTTTATGTTTCTTAAATTAGGTAAATTAACCTATGTACGCAGCTGTTTCTTGCAGAACTTGACATTTGTTCACTTTTCTTTTCTTCCACACAGCTTATCTTACTCTGTTATTATCCTGATTTTTTCGACCACATACAGGCAGTTTTAAGTACCTCACTTGCTATAATCCTGTCGTGCCTACTCGCTTTTGTTGCACATACATAACATGTCATGACAGGTGCTGAGGTAGACAAGTATGTATTTGATGTATATTTTTCTGCTGGTTTTTGGCCTTCTGGTTGAGAAATTTTCTTCAATGGAGAGTCAAGTTCCAACATCAGTTGGCTGCCTTTTTTGGTGGTGGTGGTGGTGGTGGTGGTGGTGGTGGGGGGTATTTTGCTACATTGTGCAAAAGACAAGTGACATTTGGTAGTATTAATGACTATAAATGTATCAGCTATATATTTATCCTTTGAGCATAGTTAACTTAACCATGATGCCTGTCTGACTTGGTGATGTGCCACGAAATTGGGCCAGAATCCAGGCATTCGGCTGTTCCATCAAGAGACTTCTGCCACTTTGCAATGTTCTGTTAAGAGTAACTGCATATGGTAGCTTCATTTAAAATGTGCATCTGAACTTCACATTAAAGAGCTCAGAAAGATTTTGATGTTAGAGCCCAAGACTCCTTTTCCACTATCCGGTCTTTCTTGTTGCCACATTATTTACATGTCTTTTCATTAAATTAGTTTGCAGCTGTTTTTCTTGCTTTAGCAGGACATATGTGCGTTTGTTGTTTGTGATAAGAGTTGTAACACCTCTTAGACAATGAGATCATTTTGAGGTGACCTGGAAGCTTTGTTTTGGTTAGCATGTAGTTGTAGGTTGAAAGCATCAAACTCTATCAACAAGTTATCTTTTGTGAGCAGTTTATAGTATTAACTTTATGTATTAAATTGCCATCTGCAGTTATCATTTGTTGTATTCTTTAGGGGAGAATAATAATATGCAGCCAGATGAAGGGTGGTTTGGATGACATCTATTAAAATATTCCTTTTACTAAGTCATGTAGAGTGTAAGGGCAAAAAAGGACAATTTGGCCCATCTGGCCTGCCATTATTGTATTACTGCAAATTAAGTTTTATGTGTTCCTAATCATCTCTGAAGTAGCTATATGTCCTGCCTGTGCCATCTTGAACCTCTTTATATAGTTTTTTTTTGTGTTCAGTGTGCACTGTATAAATATGTTGCTTAAGTAACAAGGCATCCTGCATAACATTTCTGGTTCTTTTCCTCCCTGTTTTTAAACTATGCTCTGTTATTTTAAATTTTTTTCCCTGAAATATGCTCCCCTTCCCAAACACTTAGCATTTGTACTAGTCTACGAAATGGGCTTTAGAAAATTAATGAGCATGTCAGAGTAAATGATTATTCATGGAATAATTCTTTCTATGAAAGAGTGTCCAGTGGGTTTCCAACCTTTTTGGGAGAAAATGGTTTTCTTCCATCACATATTACTTGCACTCCTACTTCTAATTCTTCAGAATATATGAACCATATACTCATAATTTACCATTATGCACTACAGATAAATGACAAAATGGCAGAAAAAAAATGAAGAAAGGTTTTATCTTTAAGACAAAGTTAATGATAACGAAAAATAGCACAAACCTAAGAAAATGTTAAAAGGATTTTTAATCAACAATTACCCACAAAGAGGGTTGTATGGCTCCTATCCCACCACAGATCTTATGTAGCCTATTTAAAGTCTGATTGAATTAATGCAATTACTAGAGGCAGCCTTAAATGAAGGTTCCCTAATGCCATTCTACTTTTGTACAAGAACCTTTTGCCCTAACAACGGTTAAACAACAAGCATACATGCCAAAGATCAGATGAAGATTGCCACTTGAATGGAGTAGGGAGTCTGCTACCAAGCACATGACTTATCAGTTACAGCCTGTTGTGTCTTCTTCCTGGCATATTAAACTATACAGCCAATGCTGCCACAGCTCTTTTTCCAAAATGGCAGCAAGTCATCACTCCTGCATTTGGTTATCATTTGGCCAGTGAAGGTCACCACACAGTTACTACAGTTTGAGATCATTTCTACTTCCTGAGCATATTGCAATCTTGTTTTGCATTTGCTGCCTTCACAAACATTGCAGCTCATAAAAAAATGCTTTTGTCCTGTGTTCTGTGAGTATTTCTTCCCCGTCAACATTTTCTAAGAATACTAGCTGATGTGTTATGTAGCCATGTAATCTGAAGTAGAAAACATACAAGAAAAACACAGCTGTTTTTATAATTCCTGTTATTTTTTACATCCATTCATTTAGAACAAATCATTCCAGTGCAGTCATGTCTTTACAAGCAAACTTCAAAGAAATCAGTTCCTCAAAGTCTTAGTCATGATTTCCATTTTTCTACCAGCTGTATAGGAAGTTGAGAAGACTGCTGCCTCTTTTCTAGGGTACAGTGCTTATTTCAAAACTTTAGTAATCCAGTGTGTTTCTTCAGTGTAGGGTCATGATCGACATCGGCGTATCAACATAAAGAAATGAAACAGTCTGTCTGACTCCGAGCATTCAAATGCAACATCTTATAAGATAATTGCCTTATTCCTTTTTTTGTCCATCCTAATTTATTCATGAAATTTGTATGAACATTTTATAACGGGCTAAAAGCTAAAATAGCTTCACCACCACCCACACAAGAATTTAAAGGGAACATTTGATGTACTATACATGACTGTTCTAGTCAGACAAAACTGCTGCAATGTGATATATCAATGAACAGGCATGGATGCTGTTTTACCCTCTGCACAAGGAAGACATTTCTGTTTGATTTTGAAGAACTGATTCATATAGTACATAGAGCACTGTGATTACACTCTGAATTGAGAAAAATTACAAGAGTTTATCAAAGTTGTGTTAACCAGTTCATAGCTCTAGTCTCACTCTAATCATAACAGTGGTCCAAAACTAAAACAACTTTAAAAACTGTAATATAGCTTTTACTTTCTGTGTAATACATTTTGCATTGCATTCCTTCCTTAAATCTTTCCATTAACTGCACCAAATGGCAGTTTGATTCTGCAAAGCCATACTGACAGTCTAACCCTGCTGGCATGCAGTATACTTATTTTTATCTGTATTGCTTACTGCATAGATAACTGGGCATTTTCTTATTTGTTTGAGACACAGTAGTTATTATTAAATTGTTATCCTGACTGCCACAGAGTAGCACAGCAGAGCAGTGTGTTAACACATCAGCTGCTGTTTGCTTGGCAATGCGCACGCACCACTGTAAGATACAAACATATAGTCAAAAAGGTAATAAATGACAGAAATCAGCTTGGGAAAGTGGGTGTTAATCCCTTTACATTTAAAGTGCAATCGAAGGATATTTACCAGATTGTTTGCTTCTCTGTGAAGCAGCTGTGGTATGCTTACTGTGTGTGCTCACTGTGGAAATAAAGCTCTTACCCACTTTACTGTGCTTCCACCCCACCCCCCAATTTCCCGGTCACCTCCTGAAGTCTCAAACTCAAACTCTCCTAACCATACCTCCTGTTCCTCCCCCACCAACCCACTCTTAAAAAATCGTATCTATGACAAACAGTGCTCGCCTTTCTCTACACCCACAAAAACAGTATTTGCCATCAATAAACAATTCTTACACCACAGCCTTTTCTAACTGCACCATTACCTTGTATAACCAATGTCATTGTACTCCCTATCACATCCTCCACTGACTCCCCTATAATGTATTCCCATCCAGCAGTGCACACCAAGCTCATTGTTTCTCCTTGTTATCTACATTACATTCTGTAACTCTGACAAGTAATGCATTCAATCCAAGGTACTGTCCTCCCTCCACCTCACCTCACTACTCTCAGCATAATCTCTCTTTTTTCCCCTCATTCATTTAATCCCACACCATTACCTCTCTTCTCTTATCTCACCATTTCCCTTTTCCCTCCCACCTCATTTTCCCCACCGCATATTCTGTTAATCTCCCTGGTTTTTTTTTTTCATACCATTGATTTTTAATTCTGTAGCCTTTGTCATATGTGTAAATTTGATAGCAATGTTTGGAAAAGTAAAAAAGCAAGAAATAAGTAATGAAATCATACTCCCAGGCTGTAATATTCTTAGAACAGCCAAAAAAGAAGCAAGCAGGCGAAGTAGCAATAATTTTCAGAAATAATTTAGTACTCTGTCCCTCCACCGTCAGTCCTTAACAATGTAGTAGTTTATTGTCCTCTTTCTTAAAATTAACAATCACAAGTGTGTATGTGTTATTGATTCCTGTATCCCCCAGGCACCACTATCAACTCTTCACAATTCTTGTTATGAAAACAAACAAAAAAAAAACAGAGTCAAAAGCACACTACGCCAACAATTTGACAAAAATAAAATCAGTTTTAATACGTTTGCGCGCTTTTATCCAGTTTATAGCATAGACTTCTTGAGAAACAAAAGGGCATAAAAGTACTTCACCTTTAAATACCCTCCAAATCTGTTACATGCTCATCTACAGCCAATCAAAAAGTCACACCTAATACCTCTCCCATTCATAAATTACTGCAGCTCAGGTTGCAACCATGTGAAAACTGACATTACTTAAATTATACTTCATATGAGCAAAGTTTTTAAAATACTGCTAATTAATGCATTCTCATTTAGATCTGGAAAATTTTAAATTACAAATTAAATTGAATGCTTATAATTTTCCAGGTCTAAATGAGAATGTATTGATTAGCAGTATTTTAAAACTTTGCTCATATGAAGTAATGTCATCCTTTAATGACAATTTTCACATGGTTGCAACCTGAGTTGCAGTAATTTATGAATAGGAGAGCTATTGGGTGTGATTTTTTGATTGGCTGTAGGTGAGCATGTGACAGATTTGGAGGGTATTCAAATTTGTAGTACTTTTATGTCCTTTTGTTTCTGTAGAAGTCTATGCTGTAAACAGGACAAAAGCACTCAAACATATTAAAACTGATTTTATTGTTTGTCTAAATGTGTTTTGACTCCGTTTTTGTTTTGTTTTCATAACTAGAATTGTGAAGTTGTGTGTTATCGGTTCCCAGTTCAGTGCTTGTTACCACTATTAACTCTACTGAAGACCTTTTCAGCATGGGTATCCTTAAATATCCCTCAAGAATCAATAATTTAGGTGACCTCAGCATTGACTAGCTGTCTGTCAACTCAGGCTCCTCCAGTAATTCCATAAATTTATTCACTCTCCCCGAACTTATCACAACTCATACCCTTACAACAAACATAGTAGTAGCCAATGAATTGTTGACTGGATTCACTCCTTCTCCCCTTGCAATATTATCTTTTCAGGCACTTTACCAGATTCCCTAAGAGATTACCCCTCTACTTTTGCTATTAAAAGTCACAGCACCATCCAGAAACAAAATTGGTATAAAAAGTTCAAAACATGACATCTTTCCATAAACTGTATTTTGTCATCTTTAAACTTTCATCTCTGGTCAGAGCTTATTTCTTCTTAGGAAGAAAAAAAAACTGAATTTTGCTTTAATTATTGATGATTTTTTGCTCACAACAGCTTCTAATTTTAATGGCTTTCACTGTCTGCATTTGTTAGTGTTGGTACATTTGGAATTCTTCATTTTTTTTTGAGCCACAGGCAACTGTGGTAATACAGCAATAATCTCTAGTTCTTTCACCATCTCATCATTCTTCTGTGCTAAAGGCACTTCATTAATGGAAGGTATACTCCTTTCAGATTATAATTCTGTAGACATCCTGTGCAGCTCCTGAGGTGCATGGTACAAACACTTGCTGAATATGCTTTACAAAGGATTTGCTGATTGACCAGTAGGCAATTAGTCTTCCTCTTGTAGGTAAGCAAGGTAGTTGTACTTATTCTGATAGTGAACTGCTTGCAGCATATCTGGCTTATTCGTATCATAGTATTTTGTCATTGGCACTAATGTCTTTTCTTATAGATAACTCCATTCACAGACTGCATCTCGATCGAGCAGCTTCCTTAGAAGCATAGTTATCAGTCTTTGAGGTTTACAAGATCCTACCTATAAACCATCCATCCATAAACCCTTTTTGCCATTGTTGCATGTCAGGTTCTGGAGCCAATGTTCAGACCACCAGGTGGCTAGCCTTGTAATACCTGCTTTATAATTCTGTATTTGGCATTTCTGTTTGCACAGTTGATGTGACTTGGTCTGTATTAGCTTCAGTCTGATATTTGTATAGGACCTATGTGTTTCAAACTCATCATTTCTAGTTGATATTTGTAATTAACTTGAAATTCTGCTGTCTGAATCTGTTGTGCAGCTTAGGTGACTTTAGTGGAAATTCTTGCCATCTGACGCCACAGTAATAAAGCATTTATTTTTGTTTGCAACACCTTGTAAGCAAATGTGAACTTCTTTTACTTCATAACAGTAACCCATATTGCTTCCCAGAACTGTAGCAAAGGAGTCTGATGTCAGGAAGCCAACATACCCATTTTACACCCTGTGGCTCCACCGATCCTCTCCCATCCATTCCAGCCCATGTATGTAGACAAAATTTAGGAGTCTATTACACACCTTTTAATTATTTTAATAAATGATTTTGGACTTTTCTAAGATGCTTTACAAAAAGCATATTCCTGGTACAGTAGTAACACTTGTTCTTTATTGTCAATAAATTTAGCATCATGAGACTTGTTAAAAGGACATAAATTAGGATTGCAAAATAAATCATTTAAAAAAGACATATTAAAGGTTTAGGGACAATAGTAGACAACAACTTAAACTTTACCCATTAAAGCCTAGTTCTGAATGAATGTATAGTAAAACATAACTGCATTTTTTGCTGTTTGCTAACCGTACTTTTAACTGGACATCTGTGAACTAATGCCTTAGTTAAAACAACAGCCAGAATTTAATAATTTAAGGTGCAGGCCAGCACATGGTGACTGAATGCCTTTTCAACCATGACCTTATTCACCTCCTGTACTGTTTTTCTCCTAGTGCTTGGAGTATCCCAGTCTTCTCCTGACAGATTCATATGGAGCTAAGTATAGCAGTTTTCTTTTTATTCTAGTCCACTAGTCCATTTCTTCCACTTTGTCTCATTCTCCTCACTTAATGAATCAATGGGTTTCCCATAGGCAAAACACATTCCAAAATGTTGTGGGAGGCAGCACACACAGTAAGGCAGTATGACTGCCCTATAGATGTATTATATATTCCTTTACCAATGAAGAATAAAGCTGATCAGTGATTGGGCAATATATGGGTTGGACACCAAAACTCTCTGCTCAGTGACAGACATTGCTAATGAGCATCTTGTTCCTGTTGCCACTTCCACTCCCATCATGCTTGACCAAGAATCCCACTGTTTCAGTGGATAATTTTCTTTCTTCAAATAACCTTTCACAGCAAGTAAATGCAAAGCTAAGTGGCCCACATTAGGTTCAGGATTCCCAGACACATGTATGAACATATTAACCTCAGTTGAAATGTTTCCTGGATGACCAACTTTTGAAGAATAACATCCTCCATACATAAAGAAATCCCTACGTCACAAGATGGGTTGCCAACTGGCTCACTGACAGAACCCACACTGTAAAAGTTGCAGACTCCAAATCTGACCTCAAACCAGTGACAAGTGGAGTACCACAGGGGTCAGTCCTGGGACCTCTCCTGTTTGGTATCTACTCCTCTGAAGTACAGGCTAACACAGAAGGCCTCTGGCTAACGAAGTTCGCAGAGGACTGCAAACTAGGAGCCATAGTCAAGTCCCCAAATGATGTGGACATCCTACAGAAGGGCCTCGCTGAGACAGATGCCTGGTGTCAGAACCATGGCCTCAAGCTCAATACCAAAAAGTGCTGTGTCATCTCCTTTGTTAAAAACTCTGTACCCATGAGCCACCACATAAGCAGCAATCTGCTTAACACCAGATGTGTGATGAGACCTTGGGACCCAGGTGGACAGTAGTCTCTCCTTTGATAGTCACATTGCCACAGTAGTCAGGAAGTCCTTCTACATGGCACACCTCATCATAAAAGGGTTCTCATCCAGGAAAAAAGAGGTCATTGTTCCCCTCTACTCGACACTCATTAGACCCATTATAGAGTACAACACCCCTTTTGGAATGTACCTCACAAGACATCTGCAGCAGCTGGAAAGGCCACAGAAGTACCTCACAAAGAGGATTACTGGCCTCAAACAAATGCCCTACACTGACCGTCTCAAAAAACTCCAGCTTTACTCCGTAGCATATCGCCTACTCCGAGGTGATCTCTGCCTAACATATAAAGCTATGTCAAACCCAGAGCTGTTGGACATGCTACACCTAAAGTAATCCCAGTCCCATCGAGCTACACACTCTAGGGACATAAACGTTGTCACCACAATAAACAGGACGTGCTGGAGGGATAGATTCCTGTCCCTGAGACTTACCATACTCTGGAACAGGCTACCCATCTATGTCAAGCAAAGTTCTTCATTAGCACTCTTCAAGAAAAATCTTGATGAGTGGATGGGAAATAGGAAATACACCCCGGGATCACTTCTGTGTCTCTGCTCGTCAGTGGCACAGGAAAATAACTTTATTTGGTGGTGTAAGCCAGGGAACCTTGTTGGCTAGGCTTATGTAGGCCCTTGGGCCGATAGCCTAGTACCTACCTATGAACCATTGATTATATAAGAAATACCAAGTCTAGCATTTTCCTTTGGATAGTGACGTTTATTTGAACTCCAAGTGGCAGTTTTTAATGTTTTTATTAGTGGATATTACACTGGATGTACTGTAGTTACCCCGTATCTTCCAAACAGAAACAAAAACATTAACAAAGCAGCATTAGGGGAACTTGTTCTCAATAAGATAGCCCATGAACAACTTTGTGACATTTCTCCTGAAGGGACATGAACACCACTTGCATCATGTGACATCCTTTACTGTAAATTAACAGCCACATTCAGCCATATTTTCTTCGTATTCTCAGTTTAAAAATATTTTGCCTAAGGATACAATTGCACTCTTAGTTTTGGCCCCATTGCCCAACACTAGCCGAAATCCGTGTTGAATAAGCTTTTAGGTTTCTTTGTTTATTAACCAGGTTAGAACACTGACTCAGATGGACCTTTTTCCGGCTCATTCAGGGTTCAAACAAATCAAGTAAAAATTCATTGAAATTTCTTCCAGAGAATGGTTCATTGTTCAGAATCATAGTAGATAATTACAGTGGCTTCTTACAGAGATAGTTTAGTGAAGTAATATTTTATAAGAGTAGACATCACAAAAGCTGATGGAAGAATGCCAGTATTGTTAGATAGTACAGTAATTGTTGCTGTTTACAATATATGCAGTTGAAGCATTTGGAAACGGGGTAGAAAGGTCCAGCTAGGAGGATGGGGGCTGCATCTAAAGAGTAGGTGGAACTAGAGGGGGGACCTGGGGTATAGATTAAAAGTGAAGATAGACCAATTTGCAATGGAAGGAGCTGTGTGATAGTTTTCTAGATAGAATGATTAAAGTGAGTCATGTAATTACTGTTGAGTTATTTGTTTAGCTAAGTTGATAGGCTAGTTAGTTGCATAGTAGTAGCATCTGACTGGTGTACTTCATCCTTTTTGGTCAAGTGGAACCAGTATTCCTGTAGGATTGACCTACAAATGCATTGGTCATTAAATATAAACCTGTGATTTTAATTGGCTTGTTTAGACAGGCTTCCAGGTGGACAGCCATCTTGATGACCTGGCCTTTATAAGCTAATTTAGCTTTAAGGGTCCACACAAAATTCTTGCCCCTTTGTAAACTTCTCCTGTGAGGTAAAATAAAATTATCTATAGACCAGTTTCATGAAACTCTTGGGATTTTAATTTGTCACTGAATCCTTGAGCCAGAGGAGACAACAGCTCTTGTAAATGGTGGAGAGGCAATGATTAAAACTATTTGGGCGTATTGTACATTAAAGGGACATGTATGATACCGGTCTGATTTATTTATTTATTTCATTTCCTCTCTGCTCAGTGCACCCCCCTGTAGCAAATTTTCCTGTCCTCTGCTGCCATTCCTCTGAGCTTGATATTCTCATCCCTTTGTGTTGTGTGGTCCGTGTATTACGATCATCACTGTTAGTGACCGAGTGTGGTGGCCTTATACTGGGGTCGTCTCTACATACTTTTCTTGCAAGATTACACTGTTTTGTGTAGCTTGTCCCTTCTCCTTATAGAGATTTTTTTCCCATGAAGGAAAATGCTCTCTGTAGGGGATGCATGTCTTCAACAAACACACCCTTAGAAGTAGTTTGTTTCCACTTGCAAGATGACATATATCTCAACGAGGCATGTACTTTTTGGGACACATCTTTAGATCTTTTAGGATTCATTTAAGATCCTCCTCATCTTTAGATGATATGAATGTAACTGTGGTTTGTTGAAGGATGGAGAGTCCTAGTGTTGTCAATTTGATGTTGTCCCTCCTGCCCCAACTCCTGAATGTCATTTGTGCTTAAGATAAAAGTGGGAAATTTCAAAACACTGTTGTATAAGGTCAGCTGCACCCCTCCCAGCCCCCCCAGAATTTCAGTGACTTTTTACAAATAGGATTATGATTCAGGGCTCTGATTGTAATTACATTATTATGTGTTTGAGACGCAAGTTGCCAAATAATTCACCTTGAGAACGAAGCTCAAGAGGTGAATCTTAGCATCAATGTCAAGAACACACAACGGAGGGTTACAATTGGAGACCCAATCATAATTTTTTGTTGTGCATAGACGTTTACCTGCTCAATGTATTACTGATTGTTGTTGTTGTGTCTTTCGGCTTTTCCCGGTTAGGGGTCGCCACAGCGGAACTCCGGTCTGCTAATGATTGGTAGTTGATTTTTACATGCCGAGTTACCAGCCCTGATGCACAACCTTCAACGAAGGTATGCCCATTCACGCATGTCTCCACGCAGAAGACGCTCTAGCTGAGAATCGAACCGGACAGCGTCTTACTGTAAGGCAACAACGCTACCGCAGCACTACCATGTATTACTGATTAAAGAAAAAAAATCACTAAGTATTTTATTAGCTTTGAAAGCTAGTGAAGTCCTTAGCAATAACTGAGAGTACTCGGTGCATAGTATGAGACCTGATATTAGCAGCACTTAAAAAGGCATGTGTAACAGTTGTTAAGCACCTTTCAAAGTACTTTTAATATCAGGTCCCGCTCTGGGTTAGTGCTCAACTAGGTTGTCTTCTTACCGATACTGGTGCATAGTCATGGCACTCCATGAACTACAAAGGGGTTAGTGCCTGTAAGTGTGACTGCAAAATCTTTTTATACTACTTATGGGATAATCACCTTCAAGACCATTACAGTATTTTGCCCCTGATGATTTCTATTTGAGATAACTCTGGTCTAGTTCTTTGAATTCTTCTCAACAGTCAGACCTCAAGACACTGCTTTCTGTAGGTGATTGATGCAGATCCAGTTCTTGAGTTAAAAGTTTTCCAACCCCCAATGCCTGATGATTAGAGAAGAGCTTGTGAAGAGAGTTTTGATCAATGCTTTTCTGACTGGACGGTTGTCAAACTATTGAACACCTCACTGGATATTTCTGCTAGAAATCCTACTGGATACTAGATTAGTGAAATAAAGGATCGACTGGTTAAAAGCAAGCTAATCACTGATTCTATGTTATTGTTAAAATCTTTTCTGTGCATCCATTTCCTTAAATATTGTTGAATTATGATTCCCAACAGTAGAGTCTGATAAAGTCCTGGTGAAAGACAAACATGCCTACTTATGCTTTGTAGACGCTCAAGCCAGCAGTGCAGTTAACATGCTGTTTGCATTCAGCACTTTGTGGATCGTAGCTTCTTGAATTTGCTTGTTTTGTTATATGTCTGTGTATACATACATACATACATACATGTATACATGAATGTAGACATGCACAGATGTAGGTATATGTCAATAGATAGATATTAGCACCTTGATAGGCTTTTCATCTCTCTGCATCAAGTGTTATTTCTGGTCTGCTAAGCAAATTCCACAAGTAACATTTTTGCTTACATAGGTAATATTGGTAGATTACATACATACATAGTTATATAAATTCTGTTAACTGCAACTAAGCAGATGTTCTTCGTGTTTCACTGTTATAGTCACTACATTTGGGTAACCTGCTGGCAGGTTGCCCGCATTCGGCCTGAATATCAAAGTCTTGGGTCCTGCGTTGGTTGCTGTCTCCTCTTCCATGACGTCAGGTCGTCAGGGGTATAAAACATGCAGCCGACACCATTTTCTTCAGTCTCTCTTGCCGCGCATTGCCTGAAGCAGAAGCAGTTCGCAAGTGCCAGTCGGCCGACTCCTGAAATTTTCGCATTCGAGTTTCAGAACTGAAGTCTTCAATTAAAGCTACGTACCCCATTGGGGAAACATTTTCTTGCTCCTTACCGATGTCAGTAAAAGTTAATAATTGCATTACTTGTGGGAAGCAAATACCAGATAAGGATTTTCATTTGTACTGTATTCCTTGCCTAGGCCCAGATCATAACGTGCCTTGCTGTCGGTTTTGTGCTAGATTTAACCAACGCACTATTAAGCGTTGGTATATCTTTGCTTCAAAATATTTTGGAAACAGATTTAATTACCCTGAAATGTCATCGGATAGCAATCCAACTACCAGAGTTCACAAAAAACGCAAAGAAAAGGACAGAGACATACCGTCAAGGTCCAAAACTGATGACGAAGCTCCTCCTAAGCCAGTCGCCGGTTCACCGGTACTCAGTGAGGCGCTTTCGCAGCCCCTGATTTCCGCTACTTTCGAGTCGCAGGCCTCTACTGAGACCCGTGTGGAGTCTGGCATGTCGCGAGATTCTCAAAGTATTATACCCGCGGATGTCTCTCCCTCGGATGGGTCCGGAGCCACTGAGCAGGCAACTGCTTCTGAGGGTGTTTTCAGGCCTCAGCATTTCTATATAAAACCGATGCCAGTTTCAAAAACAAAGACAAAAGCAACTTCTAAGGCAAAAAAAATGACGCATGAGCCACGTGCTCAGGCCTCTATGCCCAAAAAACAGATGATCAAAATGGCTGAAGACTTAATTACCTTGATCAGGGGTTCCCAACCTTCCCCCGATAAGAGGCCTAGGCAAGACACTGATTATGAATCTTCAGATCAGGTTTCTATTTCTTCTGATTCCTCTTCTGATCAAGAATTTTCCATACCACCCTATGAGGAATCAGATGCAGAGGAATCCATTACATCTGCATCTCCTCCTGAAGATTATTCTTTTGGAGAAACCTTGCATACTTTGAGGAAACATTTTCATTGAGAGAGTCAGGATTTCTCAGAATCAAAAAAGAGGTTTAGGGATTTCCTTCTTCTTCCTCAGCATAGGCCTTTGGCCATACCTCCTGTATTAGACATTGTTGATGATGTGTTTTCGGAATCAAGCATGGCTCTAGATTCCCTACCTCCTAGTAAGCCAGACAGATATTAACAGGGTTCCTGACTCCCACAAATTTTTATTCAAAAATCCTGCTGCTGACCCTGAAATTATCTCACAGGGTCCCAAAGGTGTAAAGGCCTCAACAGCTAAGAATCCTACCCCCTCTGATAGAGATTCCATGGCACTGGATAGAAGGAGAAAGAAGGTTTATATGTCTGCAACCTTGGCAGTTACGGCCTTAAACTTCCAGTTTCATATGCTTAAATATCAACAGCATGTTTTGTGATTATTGAAACAGAAAATGATGTTGATTTCTGAATGTGTGGAAAATAAAGAATTGCAGGAATTATTGCATGTAGCAGAACAGGTTGGAAAGCATACTTTGCAATGTGGTTTTGATTCCTTGGAGGCCTCCTGCAGGGCCGCAGTTACTGGATCTGTGATTAGAAGGCATGCCTGGCTCAAGGAGCAAAATCTGCCTGATCATGTTAAAGCTAAATTGTTGGATGCACCTTTACAGCATGATACTCTGTTTGGTAATAAGGCAGAAGACGTTTTAAAGAAAATGGAAGACAATGCTAAGTCTATGCAAACTGTAAAAGACTTTTTACAAGTGCAGCCACCATGATTCAGTAGACACTAGCCTACAAAAAATGGGTCCTTTCCTGTGTCCGACAGAGCCTCATGGGGCAAATCCAGGCGCTCAAAAGGCTCTAGATACCAATCACAGGGTTCTTACAGGTCAAAGCAGTGGGGTGCCTCTACCTCCAAATCCGGAGGAAACAAAGCACAACCCTACATTTAACAGTCTCAATGACTTCCCTCTGCCATCACCAAGCACTTATCTTTTGGCTGCCTTCTTAGGGGGAAAATTAGCACTTAATGCTCAAAATTGGCAGTTAATAACCCAGGACAAGTGGGTATTAAGCATAGTATCCCAGGGATACAGATTTCATTTCCATACCTTGCCGATTCCAAACAGTTGGCCAGATCTGCCACAAAATTAATGGGCAGAGGTGCAGAAACAAGTTACATCCCAAATAGATATGGGGCTATTCAACCAGTACCAGAACGGGAAAAAGGGCAAGGGTTTTACTCAAGACTGTTCCTGGTACCCAGAAAAGACAATGCCTGGCGCCCAATACTGGATTTATCGATTTTGAACACATTCTTGGACATCCCAAAATTCAAAATGCTGACTTTGCAACAGCTTCTGCCCATGCTGGGCAAGAACGCTTGGCTAGTGACTCTAGACTTAAGAGAGGCATACCTGCATATCCCAATAAGGAAATCGTGCAGAAGATACCTCCGCTTCAAGGCTGGTTTTATGCATTACCAATTTTCTGCACTGCCCTTTGGTTTATCTACTGCGGCCGGGTCTTTACAAAGTGCCTGGCACCAGTAATTGCATTTTGCAGACAAAGAAGCAAACAATCTATCCTTACTTGGACGGCTGTCTCATTCAAGCAGAAAAAAAGAACATTCTTCTTCAACATCTGGCATTTGTAAAAAGGCTTCTAACATGCCTAGGGTACACAATAAACGGAAAGAAATTACAACTGGTACCCTCTCAAAAGATTACATTCCTGGGTGCAAGCTTGAATACAACTGCCCTGATGGCTTACCTTATGCCAGACAAACAAAGGCAACTGACTATTTACTTCAAACAAATGGCAACAAAAACCCAGTTATCTGCAAGACAAATTCTGCAGGCTTTGGGGTTCATGGCATCCTGCAGTCTACTAATTCCATATGCAAGATTGCATATGAGGAAACTACAGTGGTATCTAAAAAGTTTATGGAGTGAGCATTGTCACAGTCTGGAAGCAATGATTCCTCTCATTCCCTGCCTACAACAGGAGTTTCTTTGGTGGGCAGAGACATGTCTCCAGAACATGGGACGGTCTTTCACTCTACCCCTTGCCACCCAAACCCTAACTACAGATGCATCAGACTATGCTTGGGGGGGGCCCACCTGGTGGGGAGATGCATTCAGGGCATATGGAGCCCAAAACAAATGCATCTGCATATCAACCAGAAAGAGATGTTAGCTGTTCAGAATGCCCTGACAGCCTTCAAGGACTTACTCCATCCAGGACAACTACTGATAAAGACAGACAACACCACGGTTATGTGGTACATAAACAAGCAGGGGGGTACACATTCCTACCCCCATTGCAGACTAGCCATGGCATTGTGGGACACAGCCTTGACTTACCAAATACAAAATACTCTGGCAGATGACCTAAGCAGAAATCTTATGGACCCTCACGAGTGGAAACTGGATCCACAAGTCTTCAGCATAATAACAGAGAAATGGGGGAGTCTGGACATAGATCTGTTTGCCTTTCCCCAGAATTATCAACTGGACAAATTCTGCACAAAGACTTATCACAGACAAGCATGTAAAATGGATGCCCTATCCTTCAGTTTGAAAAACCTATCAGTCTATGCCTTTCCTCCTCTGCCTCTTCTTCCCAAGGTCTTACTAAAGGTCAGACAGGAAAAACCAAAAATGATCCTAATTGCCCCGGGCTTGCCTCGCCAGCACTGGTACCCAGTTCTAAGGAATATGTCTCAACTCCCTCCTTGGTACTTGCCTCATCTACTGTCTCAGCAGAGCAATCAAATTCTGCACAGTCAGCTCCAAACTCTGAACCTGGCAGCATGGCTGATCAGGTAATTATTCAAACAACACCTCTGAGTAAATCTGTGATGGATGTCATTTTGGAAGCCAGAAGGCCTAGTACTAGAAAATCTTATGCTGATAAATGGAAGAGATTCTGTGCTTGGAACCAAGCACAAGGGACGGACACAGCAAAGCCAAATATTTCCAAAACTTTTTCTCTGCAATAAAGTTTTTTGGTACAATTACTTGCTGGTTCATCAAGTTTTTGGATTTAGCTGCATATCGAGCTGTCTTCTGCCTGCTTTGGGGAATTTTACAGCTATATATGGCTATGTTTGGTGAACTGTACTGTAGAGAGGTGTAGACAGCATGCTACTACTACTCAAAAGTACAGCTGTGTACACGTACCATAAATGTAGATGTTCGAGTGTATTCACTGTTACAGTCATTACATTTGGGTAATCTGCTGGCAGGTTGCCCTCAGTTGGCCTGAATATCAAAGTCTTGGGTCCTGCGTTGGTTGCAGTCTCCTCTTCCATGACATCAGGTCGTCAGGGGTATAAAACATGCAGCCGACGCCATTTTCTTTAGATGTTATTCGTGTTTCCCTGCTGCAGTCATTACATTTGGGTTATCCTGCTGGCAGGTTGCCCTCAGTCGGTCTGAATTCCAAAGTCTTGGGTCCTGCGTCGGTTGCTGTCACCTCTTCCCTGACGTCAGGTCATCAGGGGTATAAAAGATGCAGCCAACGCCATTTTATTTAGTCTTTCTTGCCACGTGGTGCCCGAAGCAGAAGCAGTTCGCAAGTGCCGGTCGGCCGACTCCTGAGATTTTCATGTTCGAGTTTCAGATCCGAAGTCTTCAATAAAAGCTAAGTACCCCGTTCGGGAAACTTTTTTCTTGCTCCTGACTGATGCCAGAAAAAGTTAATAATTGTATATCTTGTGGGAAGCAAATACCTCAGAAGGACTTTCATTCTTAGTGTATTCCTTGCCTAGGCCCTGACCACGACGTTGCTAGTTGTCAGATTTGTGCTAGATTTAACCATCACACTATTACGTGTCAGTACGATTTTGCATTAAGCTATTTTGGGCGAAGATTTAATTATACAATGGCGTCGGATAGCCATCCGACTACCGGAGTTCATAAAAATTGCAAAGAAAAAGAAAAGGACAGGCAACCGAGGTCCAAAACTGACGACGAAGCTTCTCCTAAGCAAGTCACCGGTTCTCAGTGAGGTGCTTTCACAGCCCCTGATACCTGCTACTTTAGAGTCACAAGCTGCTACCAACTCCCATGTGGAGCCGGCCAGGCCGCTAGAAACTCAAGGTATTGGAACCTCGGAAACTATTCCCTCAGATGGATCCGGAGCCGCTGAGCAGGCATCTGCTTCTGAGGGTGTATTCAGACCTAAACAATTCTATATAAAGCCTACTTCAAAGACTAAGACACCTTTAAAGGCAAAGAAACAAGTTCACCAGTCACAAGGACAGGCCTCCATGCCCACAAAACAGATGCTCAAAATGGCCGAAGACTTAATTACCTTGATCAGGGGTTCCCATCCCCCTCCTGATAAGAGGCCTAGGCAAGAGACAGACTATGAATATTCAGATCAGGTTTCCATTTCTTCTGATTTCTCTTTTTATCAGGAATGTTCTCTTCCCCCCTATGAGGATTCTGATGCTGAAGAATCCATTCCTTCAGCTTCTCCTCCTGAGGACTACTCTTTTGGGGAAACCTTGCATACCATGAGGGAGCACATTCACTGGAAGAGGCAAGGCTTTTCAGAATCTAAGAAAAGGCTCAGAGATTTCCTTTTACTACCTCAGCACAGGCATCTAGCTATCCCACCTATGTTGGACATTGTAGATGATGTGCTCTCGGAGTCTAGTCTAACCCCTGACTCTACCTCCAGCTTCTGTTAAGCTGCACAGATACTACAGGGTCCCTGACTCTCATAAATTTCTTTTCAAAAACCCTTCTGCAGACCCAGAAACTATTTCTCAGGGTCCTGAGGGGGTCAAGGCTTCTACTGCAAAAACTCCTACCTCCTCTGACAGGGATTCCAGGGCTCTGGATAGATGGGGAAAAAAGGTTTACACATCTACTACTTTGGCTGTAAGAGCTTTAAATTGCCAGTTTCATATGCTCAAATATCAGCAATATATCATGACACTGTTTAAACAGAAAATGATGGCAAATTCTGAATGTGCAAAAAACAAAGAAATGCAGAATTTATTGCATGCAGCTGAACAAGTTGGAAAGCATACTTTGCAATGTGGGTTTGATTCTTTGGAGGCCTCCTGCAGGGCCGCTGTTACGGGTTCTGTCATTAGGAGGCATGCTTGGTTAAAGGAACAAAATCTGCTTGACCATGTTAAAGCAAAATTATTAGATGCTCCTTTACAACATGATACCTTGTTTGGTGTTAAGGCAGAAGAGGTGTTAAAGAAAATGGAGGACAAAGCTAAATCTATGCAAACAGGATTGCTTACAGGTACAGCCACCTAGATTTAGCAGACACTGGCCTACAAAGAATTGGTCCTTTCCAGTCTCAGACAGACCACAAAGGGGCAGATCCAGACGCCCTAGAGGCAGATCTCAGCCGCAAGGATCCTACAGGTCTAAGCAGTGGAGTGCTTCTACCTCCAAAGGTGGAGAGGACAAATCATAATCATACAGGAAACAGTCCCAATGACTTCCCCCTGCCTGCGCCAAGCACTTATCTTCTGGCAGCACCCTTAGGGGGAAAACTAGCACTTTTTTCTCAAAATTGGCACATTATAACCCAGGACAAATGGGTTTTAGACATAGTGTCACAAGGCTACAAGTTTCATTTCCATACTCTGCCAAGGGCAAAAATCAGTGGGCAGAGGCTCAAAAACAAGTCACAGCACTCATGGACATGAGGGCTGTTCAACAAGTACCACAGTAAGAGCAAGGACAAGGATTTTACTCAAGACTGTTTGTGGTACCCAGAAAGGACAAAGCATGGAGACCAATACTGGACCTATCTATTCTAAACACTTTCCTGAATATACCAAAATTCAAGATGTTGACCTTACAGCAGCTTCTGCCCATGCTGGCAGCAAGGCTTGGCTCGTGACTTTAGACCTAAAAGAGGCATACCTGCATGTCCCAATCAGACAATCATGCAGAAGATACCTCAGGTTCAAGGCTGGCTCAAAGCATTACCAATTCTCTGCACTGCCCTTTGGCTTATCTACTGCGCCCAGGGTCTTCACAAAGTGCCTGGTACCAGTAATTGCTTACTGCAGACAAAGAGGAATACAAATATATCCTTACTTGGATGACTGCCTCATGCAAGCAGAGAACAAGGACATTCTACTACAGCATCTGACTTTTGTGATAAAACTCTTAACAGGCCTAGGGTACACAGTCAACAAAAAGAAATCAAAACTTGTACCCTCTCAAGAGATAATATTCCTGGGTGCAAGCTTAAATACAACTGCCCAGATGGCTTGTCTTACTCCAGACAAACAAAGGCAACTGACTACCTATTTCAAGGAAATGGCAACAAAGACCCAGTTATCTACAAGAAAATTTCTGCTGGCTTTGGGCTTCATGGCATCTTGCATCTTACTAATTCCATATGCAAGACTGCATATGAAGAAAATTCAGTGGTACCTAAAAAGTGTCTGTACACATCATTGCCACAGCCTGGAAACAATGATTACTCTAATTCCTGCCTGCAACAGGAATTTCGATGGTGGGCCAAGGCTTGTCACCAAAACAAGGGACAGCCATTCTCACTACCCGCAGCCAGGCAGAGCCTAATGATGGATGCATCAGATTATGCCTGGGGGGCACAAATAGCAGGAAGAGGCATTCAGGGCACCTGGTCCACAAACCAAAAGCATCTACATATCAATCAAAAAGAGATGCTAGCTGTTCAAAATGCCCTGACAGCCTTCAAGGACCTACTTCATCCGGGACAAATACTGATAAAGGCAGACAACACCATGGTCATGTGGTACATAAACAAGCAGGGGGGCACACATTCATACCTGCTGTGCAGACTAGCCATGGCTTTATGGGACACAGCATTGACTTACCAAGTTCATCTGCAGGCACAATTCCTGCCAGGAAAGGAAAATACTCTAGCAGACAAACTAAGCAGGATCCTCATAGATCCCCACAAGTGGCACCTGGATCCACAAGTCTTCAGCATGATAACAATGAAATGGGGACGCCCGGACATAGATCTATTTGCCTCTCCTCAAAACAATCAACTAAAAAGATTGTGCACAAGGACTTATCGCAGACAAGCTTGGAAAGTGGACGCCTTATCTTTCAACTGGACAAACCTATTAGTATATGCCTTTCCTCCACTTCCTCTCCTCCCCAAGATACTCCTAAAGGTCAGGCAGGAGAAACCAAAAATGATTCTGATTGCCCCAGACTGGCCACGCCAGTACTGGTATCTGATCTTAAGGAACTTGTCCCAATGCCCAGCCTAAACCTTACCTCAAATACCTCATCTACTGTCCCAGCAAAACAATCAGATTCTGCACAGCCAACTCAGGACCCTAATCCTGGCAGCATGGTGGATATAATGTAGCCATACAAACCACACCTCTCAGTAAAGCTGTGATGGATGTCATTTTAGAAGCCAGAAGGCCTAGTACTAGAAAATCCTATGCTGGGAAATGGAAGAGATTTTGCGCTTGGAACCAAGCTCAAGGAACTGATACAGCTGTCCGAAATATTCCTCAGATTTTGCAATACTTAACTGAGATGCTGGACAAAGGCCTATCATTTTCATCAATTAAAATCCATGCCTCTGCCATTTTGGCTCATTACAATACAGAGCCAGCACTCTTTTCTCATCCTTTATTAAGGCAGTACCTCAGAGGAGCCAAAAACTTAAGGCCTGCAAGGAGAACGCCAGAACCTGCATGGAACCTCAATTATGTCTTGGAAAAACTCACCTTACCGCCTTTTGAGTCAGCTGCTACTGCGGACATAAAGTTCTTGTCTTGGAAAACAGCTCTGCTCCTAGCAATAACTTCTGCAAGACGAGTATCAGAGCTACAGGCTCTCATGGCTGTGGAACCCTTTATCATTTTCTATCCAGACAGGGTGTCTCTGAGAACCAACCCTATATTTATGCCTAAGGTGGTATCCAGTGCAGCCCTTAACCAAACAATTCATTTGCCAACTTTTTATCCAAATCCACAGAACAAGGGGGAGAAAATTCTGCATTCTTTGGACATACACAGACAACTTAGATTCTATTTAGACAAAACTAAAGTTTTCAGAAAGACAGAGCAATTACTAGTGGTATATGCCACAGCATCACAAGGAAAGGCTATCTCCAAGCAGACTATTTCAAAGTGGATAGGACACTGCATTCGTTTCCGCTACTCACAGCATGGCAAACCAGTGCCTAATGGCATTAGGCCACATTCAACCAGAGCTGCAGCCACTTCTGCAGCCTTTCTCAGGGGAGTACCAACCAAGGACATTTTGGAGGCTGCTACTTGGAGTTCAGTGCATACCTTTACAAAACATTACAATCTGCCTCATTACTCTAAATCTAGGGCAAGCTTTGCCAATGCAGTTCTGCAGGGCCTGATAGCCGCTCCTAATGATGTTTACCTCCAGCCCCCCAACCATAGCTTTGGGACTCAACCCAAATGTAATGACTGCAACAGTGAAACATGAAGAACATAGTACAGTTGTGTACACTTACCATAAATGTAGATGTTCGAGTGTATTCACTGTTGCAGTCCAGGTTACCCACCCGCCACCCCCCCTTATTTTTGCTGGAACTTATCTTTCCTTCTCTAATCTATGCAACCTAGGTGGTGTATTTGCTTATAGATGAAGGTAAAGCTTATTTTGGTGCATGTATGTTTTATTTACATATTTTTAGCCTACCTTTTTGGGGCACCTGACATCTGGGGCAAGAAAGACTAAATAAAATGGTGTCAGCTGCATCTTTTATACCCCTGATGACCTGACGTCAGGGAAGAGGCGACAGCAAATGACGAAGGTCCCAAGACTTTGGAATTCAGGCTGGCTGAGGGCAACCTACCAGCAGGATAACACAAATATAATGACTGCAACAGTGAATACACTCGAACATCTACATTTATGGTAAGTGTACACAACTATACTTTTTTCTTGCCCCAGATGTCAGGTGTCCCCCAAATGGGGAGCAAAAAAAAAAAATATATATATATATATATATATATATATATATATATATAAATGCAATTGTAACAACATAAACTTTACCTTCATCTAAAAGCAAATACACCACAAAGGATGTAGAATATAGTGAAGGAAAGAGAAGTTGTAGAAAAAAGGGGGATGGTGGGTGGGTAACCCGGACTGCAACAGTGAATAAACTCAAACATCTACATTTATGGTAAGTGTACACAGCTGTACTATGTTCTTCATGTTTCATTGTTGCAGTCATTACATTTGGGTAGAATCCCAAAGCTATGGATGGGAGGCTGGAACTAAATAGCATTAGGAGCGGCTATAAGGCCCTGCAGAACTGCAGCGGCAGAGCCTGCCCTGGACTTAGAGAAGAGAGGCAAATGATAATGCTTTGTAAAAGTATGAACAGTGCTCCAAGTAGCAGTTTCTAGAATGTCTTTGGTTGGCACCCCACTGAGAAAAGTTGCTGAGGTAGATGCAGCCCTGGTGGAATGTGACCTGATTCCCTTGGTTTACCATGAAGCAAATAGCAGAAACAAATGCAGTGGCTTATCCACTTTGAAATAGTCTGCTTTGAAATAGCCTTCCCCTCTGATCCTGCAGCAAATGCCACCAGTAGCTGCTCAGAATTTCTTACAGATTTGGTCCTGTTTAAGTAGAATCTTAGTTGTCTGTGTACGTCCAAGGAATGCAGAATCTGCTCCCCCTTATTCTGTGGATTTGGGTAAAAAGTTGGCAGGTGAGTAGTTTGAGCCACACTGGATGTCACCTTAGGCATAAAGGAAGGATTGGTCCTGAGGGACACCTTGTCCGGGTAAAATGTAATAAAAGGCTCCACAGCCATGAGAGCCTGTAGTTTTGAAACACTTCTTGCTGAAGTGATTGCCAGAAGGAAAGCTGTTTTCCAAGATAAAAACTTTATATCCACAATAGCTGCTGGTTCAAATGGAGGCAGGGTGAGCTTTTCCAACACAAAATTGAGGTCCCATGCAGGAGTTGGTAATATTCTGGGAGGCCTTAAAATTTTGGCCCTTCTTAAGATATCGTTTTAGCAGAGGATGAGGAAAGATGGGAGCCTCTGTGTTGTAATGAGCCGAGATGGCAGAGGCATGGATTTTTATTGATGAAAAAGATAGGCCCTTGTCAAGCATCTCAGTCAAGTAAAATCTGTCTGGATCCCAAGTTCTGATGGGTACATCTAAATGTCATAAATGCAATTTTTGTCAGTTTATAGATGAGTCTAGGTTCTTTAGGCATCCTATCACAGGCTACTTGTGGAGGTTGAGGGCATCTGCTGATTGCTCCACCAGGAATGTGGTTTATTTAGCACATTGTCAGTGCTGTTATAAATTCTACGTTGGCAAGACCAACAGGAGTTTAAACGAAAGAATTAAGGACCATGTGTATTGCATGAAGAAGGAATGTGATTTTAGTGCCTTAGCGAAACATGTTTTGTCTACTGGCCCTGAACACAACTTTGTCTTCCAGGTATTATGTGTGATCAGCCCAGGTCTGCGAGGTGGTGATACAGTGACTCATACTGAGGTGGTCGAGTTGCAGTGGATCTTGAGGCTGGGGGCACACCTAGCTATGGGGTTGAATGATCATGTCCCCATTAAGCATGCATTAAGGAATAAATGGCTGTAGGGTGTTTATTGTTGTTTGTTTATATGTTTATGAATATTTTTCATGTTTTATTTATTTGTGATATGTTTTTATCTTTATTTTTTATCAGATGTTATGCCAGTAAATATTATCTACTTCACATGCCTTTAAGCTGAGAATGTGGCTGCATGAATGTTTGTTTTATTGGCTGTTAAGCTGTTTGAGATTATGTCATTTGTATACAAGTTATTCTGTCCCCATTCATGTTTGTCTGAAGAAGCGGTGTGGTATTATCGTGAAAGCTTTAACTTTCTTTCTCTGCAATAAAGTTTTTTGGTATGATTACTTGCTGGTTCATCAAGTTTTTGGATTTAGCTGCATATCGAGCTGTCTTCTGCCTGCTTTCGGGAATTTTACAGTTTTACAGTTTCATTTGGTTGCTGCAGTTGGGTTTGTTTTTGTTGTTCATAACCATATATAGGTCAACTGGTTGGCTACATACTGGTTGTGTAGGTAGTTCCTCACGGTCTACAGTTCACCTATTAAAAACTAAGTTTCAGTACTTTGTTTTATCCACCGTCTGTGACGTAATTGCTGGCAAATTATAATGTGTTTAATTCTCCTTGTTGAATATTATGCATCATATCTTAGTAGCAATCACCATGATCACACTGCTATGACTATGACTTCTCTTCTGCATAACATCATAAGCTATCTTTGCTCAGTATCTGATATCAGCTGTTTGTTTATAATATTCTTTTCATCCCAGCTGTACTTTTGTAATATGTAATGAATTGTTTGTTGCTTTACATAGCATTGTGTATGTACTATGTTTCCGTCTCTCTTTACCGTGCAAATCTGCACACAGGCTGTGCCCGAAAATTATCTTCAGACCAGCCCACTTACCTAGCTAGCAAAAGTTTAAATAAATAAAAATAAAATGAGTTAATAAATAATTAACATGTTTGGTTTCACTCCTTTTAATCAGTAAGAACTGAAGCGAGCTCCTGCTCCTGTTTGTCTCATTCAGAATATTTTTCTGTCTTAACTGTAAAGAAAAAGTTAGTCTTCAAAAGATACTGACTGGCCTTGCATATTAAAAGATTGTGCAGGATTTTTATGCTTTGTTTTCCATTGCATCCTTCTCTGTACATCTAAGTACAACACTTTTATGTCATTTTCTGTTGTAAATATAAGGGAAGCATTATGTTAAGTCTGTATTTTGTAGTTGTAAACTGAAGCATCTGACATTACAGGGAAAGGGCCTTAGATGTCTTATAATTAGTCAAGTATTAAGTGCAGTTTTTTATAATCTAAGATTGAGGATGAAGTAAGCTGTTCAAAGCTGGTGAAATCACTATGTGATGACATTATGTAAATGTAGGGCCTTGCATGTGTGATGCATGCCCCATCTGGCTTGAATCACAATAAGATTTTTAAGAGTTGATGGAAAAGTGTTTGTTCCTAATTGCTGAAAGGGTGACCAAACTTCTACTGGGTCTAACTGATAATGACCAGGGTAGACTTCTTGAAGGGAGGTAGACCTCTGATAACATCAATAGAAGTTTGATGGTACAGAAAGATTCAGAACAAAGGAAAACCCTTTGTTGTTGGCAAATTTGGATGCTGAAAAATAAATTAACAGGGTTGGCTGGGTCCTATTTATTGTGGGTGCTACTGAAAATGAGGTTTCCTGAGAAGGTTATTGAAGTTGATAGAGAACTTACACATTCACAGGCTGGGGTTAAAGTTGTGGGGACTGTGTCATATATTTTTTACCTAAGACATGGAAAGAAGCAAAGTTTCTCCTCTTATCTGTTGTTTGCTTTATATATCAATCTCTAGACTGAAAAAGTTAGGTGATCTAATATTAGTGGGTATAACTGAAGTGTTATATGATATTTTCTATATGACTCAGCTAATGTTTGACATACTAAAATTATTTGAAATATCAAAAAATCAGCATTTCTCTGACTGTACAAATTAATGAAGGATAAGCCTAGATCTATACTGGTTAATTATCTTCCCACTTGTGCCCTGGTTCAACAGTTTACCTATGTGGCACTGTGATAAGGTGAAATTTTGGGAATATGGTTTAAAAAAATCTGCAGCAGGAGACATCTGTATAAAGACTAACATGAACATTATGAGAACATTAGAGCAGACCCATTGTCTGAAAATAGACCTGGCAAATAAAATTTAATTTGTAAAGATGTTCCTAGTTTCCTAAACCTTTATATAGAGTGGTATTAAAGCAACACATTGGAGGAAAATGTTTGACCCTTACTTGTGAAGGATTTGAAGAAGTTCATATGAAACAAAGGAGAGAGAGAGTTAGCAGGGGAAAAAAATGACATTACCTAATAGTCAGGGAGACCCAACACTCCCAGACTTGAAAAGTATTTTCAAGCTGCTCAACTTGATGGAAAAGGCAGAGAACCCCCAAGTGGAAAATGCAGGGAGGAAAGAACAGGGAATCTGGAGTAAAACTGGCTTTTTTCAACAATTAATTAATCCCATTGAATGTAAATACATCTCGTATTATGTAGTTAAGACAATGGAGGAATTCATAAACCAAAGACTGGAAAAAAGAGGTGCTTTCCATCTGTCTTCCCTTGAAGGTGAAGAGGTCTAGATGAAAGAACATCCAAGCCAGAATAAACTGAGGGAAGCTTGGGAAGGAACTCATGTTTTTGGAATGCCTATGGGCAGGAGCCCATATTTTGGGAACACCTATTTGCTGCATCGCTTGTTAATCAAGTGGCAGCATGAAAAGCAATTTTTTTCCCCTTGCAGATAAAGTTTGTCCTTTGTTTACCATTCAGGGATTTGGGGTAGAGCACAGGCCAAGAATGAGAAAAAGAGATGAAATAGGAGCAGCATCAGGTTTAATTACACTTAAGGTGGAAGCTAGTTCACCAGATGCCTGAAAAAATAAATGGAATATAGAAAATTATTTGCTTTGTATTAAAAGGTCAAACAGATAAGTTATACTTGAGTGAGAGAGAGGGATTAGTAGTCTATTTTCTGTGAAGTGCTGGCAAATCTAGGAGGATTCGAATATTTGACTGGAAATGGCCTCACAGTTATTTCCATGCCCCCAGCTAAGCTTAGCTACATGTTCCTGAACATCCTTAAGAGCTGTTGGAGATATGAGACTGGAGAAGGACACACATGGGATTATATATTCTGAGGTGT
This sequence comes from Protopterus annectens, assembly GCF_019279795.1. Classification (NCBI taxonomy): domain Eukaryota; kingdom Metazoa; phylum Chordata; order Ceratodontiformes; family Protopteridae; genus Protopterus; species Protopterus annectens. The sequence goes on along the minus strand of NC_056731.1, from coordinate 643,358,011 downwards.
AAAAGGCTACGGGGTAATAAGAGATTGCAGCAAGACCTAATTGATAAGATTATGTACTAGAGAGTGGCCATTACAATATACTTCCTCTTTTTGAGTTATATTGTAGATCTGAAAATAATGGGGCCAATAAAAGCACTTCTGTCCCGTTTGTTGCTAGTGGCTAAGAGTAATATAACAAAAACAAAAAAATGAAGAATGGGAGGTCCTGGTTGGGGGAGAGAAAGAAGGACTGCAACATTAGGGGCCATCCTGCTTTTCCAAATGAAGTTGCTTTGGATGGATTTCATTATACCCCTATAGTAATCTTGAAGGAAGGAATTACTTTAATTGTTCTGTGACTTTGTGCCTGTCTACATAGGTATTCGGTGTGAACTGATGTGTTAGACTGAGCATCATTCCTATATGCCAGGATAAAACAAAAAAACAACAGATGCAACCCTTCAGGAACACTTTAATGTACAAAGATTTAGCGCTTTCGTCAGTGGTAACGCCGACTTCATCAGAATAACATCATTTCAAAGTCGCACACTTTTTATACATTGAACTCTTGTCACATGTCCTTAATTAAAAACTACCTTTCTCAATTTTAAAGAAATATTGCATCTCCTTCTTTATAAAACACAATGAACACATAATGTGCATTTATAGGTTAGAAATACTTTGCATCTTATATAAAAATCTCTAAAAATCCATTCATAATAATACTGCACAATATTTAAAAAAAAAAAAAAAAAACAGTTCTGATTTCAGTGTCAGTACACTACTAATGGAAATGGTTTCATTGAAGCCTGAGGGGTACCTGGATTGTACTTTATTTGCCATCTTAACTCTTCATATTTCAAGTATGCAGGTCACCCTCTTGGTCCCATATCCACCTTGTCAACCGCTGTGGATTTAAAACTGTGTGAGGGGAATTTCTGAATGTGTCTCGCTAGTGCATTCTTGTCATCTGGATATGTCGTACTGATGTTGGTATATTCGTTTCATGAACATACCCTTTGTTTTTCCTGTATAAAAATACAAAACATTCCTAACAGACTGCTAACTACACTATACAAGAGCTATAAAAGTGAAACTTGTGTTGTATTTTTACTAATTCCCTGGTTCCAATTCTGACTTCTGTTCCTTCTAAAATGTACTTGCACCGTGGACAACGCCCACACGTATGGATCCCACCATCTGTTGCCCCTCTGTCACTTTTTTCAAGTAACGACTTAAAACACATGTCCTTTTTATAAACAATGGTGGGTTCATTCCCTATTTTCTGAAATAGGTCAATGTCCACTCTGAAAATGTTCCAGTTGTGTCTAATAATCGCACTTACATCATAAAAGCTGAGATTATAGGGTATAATAAAGGATGTTTAAAACCTGTTGGTATTATAAGTCTCAATTGCATTTCCTCTTCCACCCCTAGATATGTTGTCAATACATCCTAAAAGTGGTGCAAAAATACCTTCTTTCCTTTTGTGTTTAACCTCTCCTGTTGTTTGATCCAATAAGGTGCTGGGATATCCCCTCTTTTCCAGCATAGTCCTTAATACATCACATTCCTTCAAAAAGGTGACCTCAGTGCTGAGCATGTGTGCTAACCTGACATGTTTTCCCTTGACTAGGAACTTTTTTTGGTGGAGAGAGTGTCCACTAGTAAAGTAGAGTAAGGAATTAGAGTATGTCGGTTTCGTATAAATAGAACTTTCAAATTTCTTTTGGTCCCTGTTTTTAGAAATGGACATATCCAGGTAATGTACACATTCACTATTGGTTTCCATCATAAATTTGAGGAAACTAGTACTGTCATTAATATATTGTAAAAAACAGTTTAGTCTATCTAGTGAATCTTTCCAAAAGATTATAATGTCGTCCAAAAATGACCATACATACACCAGCAGTTTGCAAACTCAGAATTAAACACTTTTTCCTTCTCCCATTGAGCCAGGAGTATGTTGGCAAAAGCTGGGGCGCATGCTGCCCCCACAGCCACTCCATTTCTCTACTTAAACAATTGATTTTCAAAAACCAAGAAGTTGTTGTCAAAGACCATTTCTGTCAGTTCCCTAATAGTAAGTATCTTGGAATGGTTGAAATTTGAGTTCCCACAAAGAAAATCGTAAAACTTCTCAACCCCCTCCTCATGAGGAATGACTGAAAACAAGTCTATCACATCTACTCTGACAAAAATCAAGTCCTCAGAATAAATCCGAGATGTCACCTTGGACAAAAAGTCCCATGAGTCTTTGTAAATATACTCATGTTTGTCCAGGATACCTTTCACTTGAGTGTCCACATATTTAGCCAGTGGAAATGTTTTGGATGCCTTTGCATCCACTATTGGTCTCAGTGTGGGATCATTAATACATTTATGTATCTTTGGAATTCCAAATATAGTGGGGTTTTTTAGATGTCACCTTTAAATATTCATATTCCTGTTTCAAAAGCTGTTCATTGAGTAACAGGTCTTCTAATATATAATCAATCCTTTGAGATGCTATGTTCTTTTCATTTAGGGAAATCTCCTTATATGTTTCAGAATATAGAATATTAAACATTCTGTCAATGTAATCATTGACATCCATAACAACTAATCCACCTGCCTTGTCTGGCTTCATGATTCTCAAATTTCTCATACCCAGAATTTTTTTCAGTAGTTTGTTCTGTGTATAATCTAGGTTATGCTGTAGAGTGTGCGCTTGTGAAAAAAAATGTCTAATTTCTGTTTCACAAATCTTATCAAAAATATTCACTAGAGGGTGTGTAAAGGTGGGTTAAATGAACTTGGGTGTCTAATGGTGGCCTGGCAGTCTGAATTCTGGTTCACAAAATAAGTAGTAAAACATTGTGCAGTATTATTATGAATGGGTTTATTGAGATTTTTATATAAGATGCTAAGTATTTGTAACCTATAAATGTACATTATGTGTTCATTGTGCTTTACAAAGAATGGGATGCAATATTTCTTTAAAATTGAGAAAGGTAGTTTTTAACTAAGGACATGTTACAGAGTTCAATGAATAAAAAGTATGTGATTTTGAAATTATGTTAATCTGCTGAAGTCGGAGTTACCACTGACGAAAGCGCTAAATCTTTGTACATTAAAGTATTCCTGAAGGGTTACATCTGTCGTTTTTTGTTTTATTCTAAGTTTGGTGTTCATCAATAGTTTTATCTAGATGCCAGGATATAAAGTGACATCTAATATGTTAGACTGAGTAGCATTCGTAGATGCCTGGATTAGGAGAAAATAATTAACAGTTAGCAGCCTGTGTTAGGAAATTAATAGACCAGCCGTGAGGACTGCACTAGTAGTATTGGAAGCTAGTTAGCTCTTTGGTTATTTATTAATAAAAGCAGTTTGAATACAAGTCATCTTCATCCAGACACGAAATTAAATCTGATGCAATAGTAATACTGGATCTTATTTGGTTAGCTTAATTTTCATTGTTGTTTTCACTGAAATTTAAGTCAAAAGTCAGATTTGTTCTTAAAACTCACATTGATGTTCTGCTAAGTTCTGAGATAATGAATGGAGAGTTCTGTTCCTACCAGTGTTATGTCTGCCTCATACCCCGTATGACTTGAAATTCTTCACAGTCATATGAGCAGCTAATTGTGTAAAACCTTTTTAATTTCAGGACAAAAAATTGATAGTGTTATTTATTCAAATTAGAATAAATGTTACAGATCTGAAAATATTTACTTTCGCTGATATTTTTTTTATTTTTTAATACTTTCACTGCATTTTGAGCTCTTTTCTGTGTGTCTGAGAAGCCATCAGCTTTCTTGGAGCCTGTTTCCCATTTGATTCTTGTATCACTGAAATACATTTGAGAAATAAGTGCTTGACCTGCGTTCCTGGTGGAAGGATGCAAGTGGCATTGATTCAAACATTTCCATCCAGGGTGATTGCTATGCTAGCCAAGTCGATTGTGCAGATGAGACTGGCAGTCTGCATCTTCGAAGCATGTTAGGTCATTCTTCATCTAGCAGCTTTAAGCCTCCTTTGACCTGTAGTCTCCAGAAAGTATTGCAGTGTCATTCATTATTTAACAGAACAAGGTAGGTGCAAGTTCAAAAGCCTAGTACTCCTCAGCTAACTCTGACAACAAATCTATTGCGTTTATTATGCTCTGGCATAAAATAACTGGAGTACAATAAGTATAAATAATAACCAGGCACTGTGACAAATTACTTTGCTTCCCTTTGTAACAAAATGCAGTTATCTCCAGGTAGTTAACATTCGTTATGGATGCAGGCCTACTCACAGCAGCAGAAAGCCAGCTGTCAGAAGAATTAATGACTGTTGCTTTATAGCTTTGGGATCATGATGTAGCACCCTTTCCAAGGTGTCTCTGCTGCCAGCACTAGAAACTTTCATTAGTTTTTCAGCAACTGTTCCAAGTGATGCTTGCTGATTTCTTAACAAAAAACAGCCAGCTTTGATAGAGGTTTTGTATAAGGTATTCTCAAAATAGTGCTCCATGCATATTTTATAATGTAAGATTCATTGTGTAGGAAGCTCTTCATTTTTATGAAAAAAATATTTAGTTACCCAGAATGCACAAGCTATACCATAAGTCTGATTTAATGAATGGTACACATTTATCTGACCATTTAATTATGTGTCATATTTAAGGAACGTACTGGCTTGAGTGTGGGGAATGAAAAATTAACCTATGGTTACTGTGGATGGTAAGGATGGTGACTCCTTACTGATCAAGCAAAGCCATACATTGGTAAACCTGGATTACCCATACCCAACCATGTTATACTGATATACAGTGATACTGTTAGAAAAAAGTATTCCATTTTTGAAATAATACCTTTGTATTTTAGCACTTAATTTATGATGTTCATTGTGCATACAGCTGCAGTCATAACAGATGGGTTTTCCTGCCGTCAGGCGGGTCCTCAGTCGGCCGAATTCCAAAGTCTAGGTCCGGCGTCAGTTGTCGCTTCTTCCCTGACGTCAGTGCGACAGGGGTATAAAAGAACCGGCCAACACCATTTTCTTCAGTCTTTCTTGCCGCGTGGTGCCCGAAGCAGAAGCAGTTCGCAAGTGCCGGTCGGCCAGCTCCTGAAATTACGAAAATTTTGCAACCGAAGTCTTCTTGAAAGCTAAGTACCCCGTTGGGGAAACTTTTCTTGCCTCAGACCGATGTCAGACAAAGTTAATAATTGTATTTCATCTGGGAAGCAAATACCGCATAAGGATTTTCATTCCCTCTCCATTCCTTGCTTAGGCCCAGACCACGGCGTCTCGGTCTGTCGTTTTTGTGCTACATTCAACAAACGCACTATTAAGCGTCGGGCGGAGTTCGCCCAGCACTATTTTGGCAAAAAATTTAACTATATTATGTCGTCGGATACTCCGACTCCAGTTTTGTCTAAAAAACGCAAAGATAAGGACCAACACATGAGGTCCGTGGCCTCTACCGACACCCCGCCAAAGCCGACTACAGGTGGTCCGGTTCTCAGTGAGGCACCTACGCAGCCCCTGCCTATCGACGACACTTCATTGGCGGTGTCTTCTGTGCCCGAGGTCGCAGGCTCCTCTGCCCACACCCCGACTACAGATACCGAAGCCACTCTTGGTGGTGAATCTCAAAATGTAGACAGGTCTGCCTCCTCTCAAGGTGTCTTTAGACCTTCCTCTTCTTTTTCCATCAAGGCTTTCACTAAGTCTAAAGCAACCATGCATTCTAAGAGACAAGTTACACAGGACCCTTCTCCAGGCCCCATGCCTAAAAAACAGATGCTTAAAATGGCTGAGGATTTAATTACTCTTATCAGGGGTTCACAACCCCCCCCCCAGACAAAAGGCCCAGAGTGGAGGAAGAATCCCCCTCCTCTGACCAGGCCTCCATTATTTCAGAGCACTCTGATGAACAGAAACATTCTTACTCCCCTTTTGAAGATTCTGATGCAGAGGAGTCCATTCCATCTGTCTCCCCCCCAGAGGATTACTCATTTGGGGAAACCTTGCATACCTTAAGGGAACACTTCCACTGGGAAGGCCAAGAGTACTCAGATTCCAAGAAAAGGCTTAGGGATTTTCTCTTGCTACCTCAGCACAGGCCTCTGGCTATACCTCCTGTCTTAGACATACTAGATGATGTGTACTCGGAGGCCTGTCTTAACCCGGATTCCGTACCTCCAGCCCCAGTCAAGCCTGACAGGTACTACCGGGTTCCTGACTCACACCAATTTTTATACAAAAGCCATGCGGCTGATCCAGAAACTATCTTACAGGGCCCCAAGGGAATTAAGGCCTCCACTGCTAAAAATCCATTACCTTCCGAGAGAGATTCCAGATCCTTAGAAAGGTGGGGAAAAAAGGTATACACCTCAGCCACCTTAACCATGAGGGCATTAAACTGCCAGTTCCATATGTTAAAGTACCAGCAGTTTCTGTTATCACAGTTGAGAAGTAAAATGTCACAACCTGAACAACCAGACTTGAAGGAGTTGCAGGATTTGATGCATAGTGCAGAACAAGTGGGTAAACATACCTTGCAATGTGGTTTTGATGCTCTAGAGGCCTCATGTAGAGCTGCTGTTACAGGATCAGTCATCGTGACATGCCTGGCTCAAGGAGCAAACCTTACCAGATCATGTCAAAGCTAAATTACTAGATGCCCCTCTACAAAAGGATGTATTATTTGGTGTTAAAGCTGAGGAGGTATTAAAGAAAATGGAGGAAAAGGCTAAATCAATGCAAACAGTGAAAGATTTTCCACAGGTACAACCTCCACGTTTCAGTAGAAATTGGCCTTCCAAAAATTGGTCCTTTCCAGCCACGGACAGACCCCAAAGAGGTAGATACAGGCGCCCGAGGGTCAGAGGGCAATCTCAAGGATCGTTTAGAGACAGACAATGGCAAGCTCCCACACAAAGAGGTGGTGAGGATAGTTCGCAGCCATTCAGAAAGCAAGCCCAATGACTTTCCCCTTTGCATGCCAAGCAAGGCTCAAATGGCAGCACCCTTAGGCAGAAAACTGGCATTATTTTCAAAAAATTGGCATAGTGTCACAAAAGGCAAATGGATCCTGGACATTATAAACAGAGGCTACAGATTCCATTTTCACACCCTTCCAAAAATGAGAGGCGTGCCAAACCTGCCACACAATCAAAGGGCAGAGGCACAAAGACAAATTTCAGATCTTATGGATATGAAAGCTATTCAAGAGGTCCCTACTCATGAACAAGGTCAAGGTTTTTATTCCAGACTATTCCTGGTACCAAGGAAGGGAAAAGATTGGAGACCTATTTTGGACCTATCCATCCTAAACACATTTTTACTCGTACCAAAATTCAAGATGCTCACATTACAGCAGCTTCTTCCCATGCTGGGCAAGGAGTCTTGGCTGGCAACATTGGACCTCAAGGAGGCATACCTGCATGTCCCAGTCAGACAAAATTGCAGAAGATACCTCAGATTTCTTGCAGGTTCAACCCATTATCAATTCTCTGCATTGCTCTTTGGCTTATCTACTGCACCCAGAGTGTTCACGAAATGCGTGGCATCAGTAATTGCCTACTGCAGACTTCAAGGGATACAAATATACCCATATTTGGACGACTGCCTGATCCAAGCGGACAGCAAGCACATACTTCTGAAACATCTGGCTTTTGTAATAATGTTGTTGAATTCTCTGGGTTACACAGTCAACAAAAAGAAATCAAGGCTAATACCCTCTCAGAAAATAATTTTCCTGGGTGCCAACTTGGACACAAACACTCAGATGGCCTACCTCACGCCAGAGAAGCAAGGGCAACTAACTCAATACTTCAGAACACTAGCAAATTTCACCAGGCTGACTGCAAGGAAAATCCTGCAGGCTCTGGGATTCATGGCATCTTGCATCCTACTAATCCCATGTGCAAAGCTGCATATGAGGAAACTTCAATGGTACCTGAAAAACCTATTGTCTCAACACAGCCACAGTTTGGAAACAATAATACCACTAATTCCATGTCTTCAAAAGGAATTTCTGTGGTGGGCTCAAGCATGCCAAACAAATACAGGTCTCCCATTCTGCAAGCCTCAAGCAAATCAAGTCATCACAACAGACGCCTCGGACTATGCCTGGGGGGCGCACATGACAGATCGGTGCATTCAGGGCAAATGGTCCCAAAAAGAAAAGCACCTTCACATCAATCAAAAGGAAATGCTAGCAGTAATAAATGCTATTATAGCTTTCAAAGACCTTCTGCATCCAGGTCAACTACTGATAAGGACAGACAACACCACAGTAATGTGGTACATAAACAAACAGGGAGGAACCCATTCATACCCCCTATGCAGGCTGGCCATGTCACTTTGGAACATGGCTCTGGAATTACAAATCGAACTTCAAGCACAGTACTTGCCAGCCAAGGAAAATATGCTGGCAGACAACCTAAGCAGAAATATGACAGATCCACACGAATGGAAGTTGCATCCTCAAGTTTTTACAGAGATAGTTCAAGCATGGGGAAGGCCAGACATAGATCTCTTTGCCTCCCACAAAAATCACCAATTGACAAAATTCTGCTCAAGGACTTTTCATCCAAAGGCCTGGAGAGTGGACGCTCTCTCTTTCAGTTGGACAACAATGACAGTTTATGCCTTTCCACCTCTTCCTCTGCTGCCCAAAGTTCTATTAAAAACCAGAACAGACAGACCAAAGATGATTCTCATTGCTCCAGACTGGCCAAGACAGCACTGGTACCCACTCCTGAGGAGCCTGACACATTCCCCTCCATGGACCCTACCTCTAATGCCTCTTCTTCTGACTCAGCACAGCTTCAAAACACTTCACAGTCAGCTGAAAACACTCAATCTAACTGCATGGAAGATTCCTTAACATCACAACAGACCCTACTCTCCAAGGAGGTGCAGGATGTCATTTTGGAGGCCAGAAGGCCGTCTACTAGAAAAGCTTACTCCGCAAAATGGAAACGGTTTTGTGCCTGGAATGAGAAAAAGGGCCTGAATTCTGGAAAACTGAATTTACCTCACATATTACAGTATCTAGCTGAGCTGCTAAGCAGTGGACTTTCATTCTCCTCCATCAAAATCCATGCCTCAGCCATTTCTGCAGAATACAACACTGATCCACCTTTATTCTCTCACCCCCTCTTAAGACAGTTCCTCAGAGGGGCTAAGAATATTAAACCCCCATGGAAACAACCAATACCTGCTTGGGACCTCAATTTCATTCTAGAAAAGCTGACCTTGCCTCCTTTTGAGCCAGCTGCCTCAACAGATTTGCAATATTTGTCCTGGAAAACAGCTTTCCTTCTGGCTATCACCTCAGCTCGTAGGGTATCGGAACTACAAGCCCTAATGGCTGTGCAGCCTTTTATCATCTTCCATCAGGACAGAGTTTCCTTACGAACCAACCCGTCCTTTATGCCAAAGGTGGTATTCAGGGTAGCTTTGAATCAGGCTATACACTTACCTACCTTTTACCCTAATCCTCAAAACAAAGGGGAGAGACTACTACATTCCTTGGACATCCACAGACAGCTGCGTTTTTATTTGGACAGAACAAAGCCTTTCAGAAAATCAGAACAGCTCTTTGTGTCCTATGCTATAGGAGCTCAAGGGAAACCAATTTCCAAACAGACAATTTCAAAATGGATAGCCCACTGCATACGCTTTTGTTACTCTTTTCATGGTAAAACTGTACCTGCAGGCATCAGATCTCACTCCACAAGGGCCACAGCTACCTCTGCAGCTTTCCTCAGAGGAGTTCCTACCAAAGATATTTTGGAAGCAGCCACTTGGAGTTCTGTGCATACTTTCTCCAAGCACTACCACCTACCATTATACTCCAAAACTAGAGCAGGCTTTGCCACTGCAGTCTTGCAGGGCATCCTGGCTCCTCCTAGTTCCACCTAGTGCCTACTACCCCTTTCTTAGCTTTGGGATTCTACCCATCTGTTATGACTGCAGCTGTATGCACGATGAACATAGTACAGTTTTGTACCTACCATAAATGTAGATGTTGGAGTGCTAATACAGCTGCAGTCCAGGTTTCCCTCCCTCCTTCCCCTCTTGGGGCAGGCCTTTTGGCTAACACCTCCTCATACAACCTGATTGGGGTATTCATTTATGGTGTATTTGCTTGCAACTACTGTATTTTGATTATATGGCATTGCTTTATTACACAAATTTATGTATTGCCTTCCTTCTGGGGGCACCTGACATCTGGGGCAAGAAAAACTGAAGAAAATGGCATCGGCTGGTTCTTTTATACCCCTGTCACACTGACGTCAGGGAAGAAGCAACGACAACTGACGCCGGACCTAGACTTTGGAATTCGGCCGACCGAGGACCCGCCTGACGGCAGGAGAACCCATCCGTTATGACTGCAGCTGTATTAGCACTCGAACATCTACATTTATGGTAGGTACAAAACTGTACTTTTTGCCTGATTCCTCTTTTGAGAGTCCTTAGGGACATTGTATTTAAACAACTTCATGATTGTTTAGATATAAAATGTTCATGGACAACCTTTTGTTATATTTGTGAGGGGAAAACCCTTTACTCTGCCAGTTCAGGCCATTCTGAGTGCAGCTTCTTCTTCTTCTTTCGACTTTTCCCAGTTAGGGGTCGCCACAGCGGATCACCTGTCCACTCATCTGAGTGCAGCAATAAAGCTTATATCTTTTCATTTTATTAGTCAGAGTGAGTTGTTAACTTGCATTAAGTTAGTCGATACCCTGTACTTCACACAGTTTCTAAACAGCGAGAGCATGTCAAAACTCCTGAGCAGTCTGTTATTGCTTGAAAGTTGCATGAAGCACAGTTCTGAAAGATTTCTAAAAGTTATTGATGGAAGGTAGCTATTCATTGTCAACTGAGTGAGTCAGAAACCATGCCAAGATTGACTTTGAGACCTTTTATTGAATAACAGCCATTAACGACCAATAATGATGCCCTGATAATTCAGATGCAACATATAAACCAGTAACCATCAAACCATTACCTCAAGCCAGTTGGTGTAACTCCGCCTGTTCTGGCTGCCACTTCAGAAAAAAAAGAGTACATATTCCCAGCTACCTTGGACCTAGTGGCAAACCCAGTAACTCATCCTTACAAGCCACATACCCCTTGATGTGGCCACCGGTCAAATCTGGGTCCAACTTGAGGGAAACTAAGGCTGCTGGACTGGAACAGGGGGTAATACAAGGAGAATGAAGTTGTAAGGCCGCCGCCTGACCTTGCAGTTGAGGAGTGGGAGGGAGAGTTGCCGTGCTTACTGACTGATCTGTCAGCAGAAGGCAAAGCACACCCTTAAATAAGGAGTATGCATGCTCATGCCCATCAATGATGACTTGCATCCTCACGGACAATGAGTCATTATGATTTCCACTTAGCCGAGTCAGAAACCACACCAGATTGACTTTGCAACCTTTTATTAAATAACAGACGTTGACAACCAATATGGACAGAGGTAGCTTATAAATACCTGGCCCTCAATGTCCTGTTTGAATACAGGACATCATTATTCTTTTGGGAAAACATGGCTAGACTTAGACAGGCCCCTTGGGTTGTTAGTCTAGTAACAGTGTATGAATCTAGAAATAATGATGCCGCAATAATTCAGATGCAACACATAAACCAATAACCACCAAACCATTACCTCAAGCCAGTTGGTGTACCTCCAGTTGTACCGGCTGCCACTGCAGAAAAAATGGGTGTGTATTCCAAACTACCTTGGACCTTGTGCCAAACTCAATAACTCATCCTTACAAGCTGCATACCCCTTGATGACTCATGACCCATTATGCAGTACATCTGTAACAAGTAAAATATTTTGTTGTTAATTAGTGTGTGATACAGCTTAATGCTTAAGACAAGCATATCTTCAGATTAAATGTTTCTAAAATATTTAGCAGAATGTATGCCTTTATTTCTAGTGATCTGTATTTTACTGCAGTTTCCAATCTGTTTTCTATGTGTAATTCCAGATTTTCATTGGTGACACCAATTATACTGTTCAGTCAACTGTCACATTTTTGAATTTTAAACAAGTTATTTTTGTCTAGTTTAGCTACAGCACCTGAGTAGAGCTTCTCAGACTCATGTGCCTTATCTCTGGAGTTTTTAGATTGTGTAAACTGGTTAAAGATGTATTTAAATTTACATGTTATGAACCTGTGGTTTTAGGAATTAAATCTACTCATTCTTGGCTCTGTTCTGTATGGTTTACTATTAAAAAGTCAGCGTAGCATTGCACGCCTATGAACTATCTGAACTACAGACGTTCACATAGTTCATATGCGTGCCAGCCACGTAATCAAATGGAATATTTATGAATGGTCTGGGCATTCGCAAATATCACGTTCGATTATGTGCAGGGATCGTGGTACAGTGCGGTAATGGAAATACATCCCTTTCCTCACTGTAGTGCGATCACGGAGTTGGAATATATAGTTCTGGGGGGGCACAGGGGGCTTGCCTCCCTGCATAAACGGGATGTTAGATTTCCTAGTTAGGGAATTACGGGAAGGGTGGGATTGCTGTTAAGTGCCAAAAATGTCATGTTCGACATTTTCGGCATTAACAGCTGTTTTTCGACATTGATGTGTACTTTCGGCTAAACACTTCGCTCATAAGTACCTTTTTTATTTTCACTTTCGAGATTTTAATTGTAAACCATTCTGTACATTCTACACTGTACTTAACTTTACCCAGAGTTGAAGAAGGAAACACAAGTCATGTACAGGTATATATCTAGTTTGTTGTTGTAGAGGCAAATTTAGAGATAATTTATATTTGACTACCACTGGGCAGAGTCAAAAGAACTTTTAAGTGAAAGATATGGTACTTAAATATTGAAGTGCCTACAAGTTACTTGTCTTTCTTTACAGTATGTAGTGCTAGCAGACATAAAATTCTTGCAATAGCTTCAGTGACACTATTCTTTAGACAAAGTCTTTGGCTTTAGACAGTTCATTGGAGGAGATATAGCCTAATTTTTTGAGGAAGAAACCTTAAAGATGAAAACCATTTGTGAAATGAAGTGGTTTTGGTGAACAAATGGTGTCAAATGTGCATTACCATAATTCACACATTTCTGTTTCTGAAGTGGAGTGAGCTTTCATAATTTTGTCCCACATCATTTATACTTCCTATGCACTGGCAGTGTCTCTAAAATGTAGTCTTCTCTACAGTTCCAGCAAGTATGATGTAAAGGATATTAACTGCTGACTGTGAAGAGATATTCCCACAATAAGGCTTGCATTCTTTATCGTTCTGCTGTCTGGAGCTTTCACTTTCTAATACTGCTTTCCTTGTTGTCTAATGCAGTCATCCATATGCAACTGTCGCCATTATTTTTTATACCTCTAAAAAATGCTGACAAAAATTTGTTCTTAGCAGGAAACTCGAAGAAAGAGTGCTTGTCGCTGTTAGGTTTACTGTAAAGGTACAGATATTGTGAAGACAAGATGGGGAAAATGTATTTCCTCTCGTCTGTGGTGCTGTCTTAGAATTTTGCTTCTTCCTTCCTTAATGGAAGTTTCTAAGGAAAAGCATTCAGTGATTGTGCTGCTTTTGCTGACATTGCACTACATGTCTTGTACCTTAAAAGGCTTTAGTAATTTCAGAATTTCCTTCATAACTTTTAAAAGCAGGTCCTGAAGTTGATAGGTGATTAGCTGAAAATACAGACCTTTAGAACATGATATTTAGCTAGGTATTAGGAGGAGAGTGCAGGACTGCTGTCTGTTCAGGACAGTGGAGCTTTGGTAATGTTTGGCATTTAGTGTGAGGTAATGGCTACATACTGATTTAAAGCATTTAACACCGTTATTAAGCAATTAAAAAAAAACTGCACTACCTGACTGTTAATTCAGCTCCAAAGGTTGCTGCAATTTTGGCATAGGTGAATGCCCCATAGCTCTCAACCTTCTATCTGTAAAATGAGGAACACTGTGTCTCATAATGTAGAACAAGTGCGCAAAATGTAGAACACTTGCTAACAGTTTACTAACAACTTCATCTAGGAAGCACACTGGATGGTTAAAATGTGTTATTTTTTTACTTATAAAAGATTATTTTAATATGTTAATGTGACTCAGTTCTATTTACCATGGCTATCACTTATAAAAGTTCCTAACACTGAATGTGCGACAGACCTTTTCAGTGCGGAACTTCAACTTTTTAAGATCCCAAATGAGGAACATTCCTCGTAATGAGGTACACTTAAGAGGTATGGAATGCCCCAGTACATTGATCATAGGTTTGAAAGTATTGGATGACCACAGAACAGCTCGTGAATTCATTCATCCATAAGTGAAAGTCAGCAAGTACCTATCAGTCAGCATCCTGAGACTGTGATATACATACGGGTGTAGACAGTTAACAGCGTCTGAGATTGTTCTCGATTATTAAAATGTCATATGTAGCTCCCTGCATGTTTGCATATTGCAAATCTGAGATGCTAATTTCATCCTCTGCTCATCATGTCATCTTTTACTTGGGGCTGAGTGACTTCGCCAACTTGTCATATGACAAGATATCATGTGGTCTCTACCATGATTCCCTTAAACATTCTTATTTTATGCAAATTAAAATGTCATTGCATAAAGTAACATGTTTCTGCAGTATATTACCTTTAATGGATGTGGTTGTGTGTAGAAACCAATTTCTTGTAACAGGAAAGTTATAGAATGTTCATTTAACTCACATAAATGACATGCTATACAATGCAACATTCAGTCAAATTCACAACTGGACCAAAATGTAAATCGTGCACCTTTTTTCTAAACACTTAACTGTGCATAAACTGCCATCTCACAAAAATCTATTCACTGATGTGAGTGCCTTCCATGTAGCTGTATTGGTTTGCTTTGTGGTTAAGATTCTGATCGAGGTGTGTGGGGAGGTACTAATAGTGCTGGCATATGGAATCCCGAGTCTCATGACTCCTAGAGTCTTCATTAGCACCATTAAGAAAGGTCTGCATGTTCAGAACACAAAACAGGGCATGTATTTTCTTTGTACTGCTTACACTTTTCTTGTCGATTTAAAGCTGGCTATATTAGGAGCTGTAAGGTCTGTGTTGCAGTATACATATCTCCACTGACAAAGGGTATGTGTTAAAACAAAAAAAGGCAATATAAACCAGTACTCAGAATCTACTCTTAAATATCTCCCACACACCCTTCTTTTTAGCAAACATCCCCAAGTACACTGCCATATCCAGCTTCCTTGTATGTAGTTTTCTCAGACGTGTATCATTTAAGTTGTGGCTTATTGCTGTTTTCTTGCAAAGCTGGTCAGAGGACATTGTTTCCTACTCCGGTTTCCCAGCCTTTAATAGGGTGTATCTGTTTTTTGATAACAGTATGAACAATGCCTGCATATGCACCCCTAACTATACCTTACGTCTTGTGAGAGGAATTAGTATGCGTGTCACTTTGCTGGGAGATTGTTTGGCATGACTTTACTGTAGTGCCCACCTCCACAGGTGGAAGAACCATTCCTGGGGAACCTGGTCCTTTCCAGTCTTCTGGTCTACTGACATCTTGAGTCTTTAACCACACCTGTCCTTCAACATAGCAGCCATATGTCCAATCAATATGTCAGCTGACTGGTACATAATCTAGGCAGATTGCATTGCACAAATTCTTGATTTTTGATTATTTGTGATGGTATTTGTTTATTTATGTATTGGATCTATTTCATTCTCTGCCCAGGGTAAACACAATAGATATGTGGCATTATGCATAGAGCGAATGAAAAAATACAAAAAAATATATATGGTATGTACAAAAATATATTTTCAGAATTGGCTTGAGGGTATAAAGAAGTGCATGACATTATATACAGAGTGACTGGCAAAACACGATATATACGTGCGCTATGTACAGAATGGAAAAAAGACAATATGTTATGAGGCACTAATACATTATTAGGACTGACCCACTGTCTTGTTTTTATAGTTGACATTTTGGAGGGACGGATAGAACAATTTGCATAATTCCAGATGACAAAACCATTCCCACTAGGCTAACACAGCCATCCATCCACAACCCCTTTTTTCCCATTTTTGCACATTGGGTAAGGGTGTCTCTTCAACACTGACGATCATCTAGAGCCCATGTTTACACCACCGAGCGGCCAACCCTGCTGTGATAATTCATCCAGACCACATACTCACACCTATAGCCAATTTAGAGTGCCCAATTCACCTAGTGCTTTTCTGTGGAATGTGAGAGGAAACCAGAGGACCCAGAGGAAAACCCATGTGACCACAGGGAGGACAAGCAATGGCCATACACAAGGTGCTGCCAAAAATTTAACTGGGGAACCTTTTGCTATGAGGAAGTTAGTTTGTTATTCCTAAATAATTCTCGTATCTGTATTGATTTGGAGAAAATTTTGAGTGAAGGACAGTGGCTCAATGGGTAACATTGCTGCCTCACAACAAGAGGTCATCTGGTTGGGTTCCCAGCAGAGGTGCTTTCTCAGTGAAGTCTGCACGTCCTCTTCCTGTTTGTGTGTTTTTTCTCCCCTCCAGGTGCTCTGGTTTCCTCCCACATTCCAAAGAGGTGATTCAGGGACATGATATTGCCTGTAGGTGTGTGTGTGGGTATGTGATACAGAAGAAAGACATGGTGACCTACTTTTGTTTCCCCTTCTCCCTGTGAACTCCACTGGTTTTGGGTCTGTCTGCAGGAGCTGAATATGACTTTGTAAGACAGCAAGTGAGCCAAGAAACATACCATGAGGAAATCTTATTTTTTTCAAAATGGAAGAGATTCTCCTTTTGGTACTACTCTAAAAAATGTTTCTTCCTTACACTTTGCATCTCTTTAGCAGGAGTCAGCTTGCCCCTTTGATTGTCCTCCATTGAATCCTCTACTGTTGTGTTTGGAATGGTGCTGTTCAGGAAATGAGGAAGTAATAAACGCCATAACAAAGAAATCTTACCTTAGTAAGTAGAATGGATGTTCAGTATGGGGAATAGATCAAGGTTTCAATGCTTTTGCAACCAATCTTCTTTCTATCCTTAGAATATTTGTCCATGAAGTATATTTTTGCCACTTTTTTTTTTTTTTAGCTTTTCTTCCAGTGCACTGTCTTACATTAAGGCTTCCTTCATAATGAGGAGTATTTTTATACATTTGGCTGCAGTCTACACCTTTATCCTCAAACCCTATTCCCTTATAGGTGTAATTGTTCCTCCCTGTCTTATAACATCAGAGAATGTAAGATGGAGAGGTGAGAAGTGGTGATTACAGTTAAGCAAATTTTCTCTGTTTCTGTGCAGTCTCCCTTGATGTCCAGCCATTATTGCACAGCACTGCTGCACTGAGCGCCAGAATGCTTATGCACAGTGATGGCAGTCAGCTAGGGAACAGGCATTACATGCTTAGGCTTATGGATTTTAATACTGTTTACATTTCTGGATCTTTCCTCAGGCAGTGACCATGTGGAGGAACATTGAAAACCCCTTTTAGAATGGGTCAGCGTAAGGTAATTGCTCCCATTTCCCATTGGCTGGCCTTTTCAGTGCCTTGGATATCAAATCAGCACCTGCGGGGGCCATAGTCAGAGCTTTATTTCTGTGTGCTGGGGAGCTTATTGAGTTATAGTACAGCATTCTGAGATCCTTATGTTAGAGTTTAAATCTTCTTTCATCTGTTGTATACCAATGTGCTGCTTTTAACACTACTTCCTGGGTGACTTTGCTTTTTGTAGGTGTTAACATCTTCTAGTTAGATTTAAGAATCACAGGTCCTTGGTTTTCTCAACTTTTCGTGGCAACCAGAAGTACAGGGTTTCAATGAGAACTAAATCTTCCTTAATGGCTAAAATGGTACCTGAGATAATCTTGAATCCTATTCTGTTGCATGTCTACTTTGCAAAATGAGAGCAAGGGAGAAAGGGTTTTTACTTTAGAATGTTAGACATGCTATGATTTAACTTCGCTTGATAAGAGTATATGTTTCAGAAAACAGGTACATTTGTTTAATTTGCCAGATGTAAACAAGGGAAGACAGTAGTAAAAAAAGCCATTCACAAAACAGGATCTTGCAGGGTTTAGTGTAGCAGAGCAACAAACTTATAACTTTTTTCATAGATGTTGCCCAAGATGTATGGTAGGCAGAATGCTTGCACACACAAGTTGAATTTTTTTGGTTTCTAGAGCAAGACAGGAATCTAAAAAGCTGTCCTGGATGGCTTCCTTTGCTATTCCTCCACCCCTCAGGATTCTATGAGGATACTGCTGGACATTTTGTCCTTGTTATTTTGAGCTGTTACAATAGTTTTCAAGTTAAAGAAGGAAAGTTCATTATAGTTAGCTCCTCAAAAAAAAAGTAGTTAAATGCCTATTTGTTTTTCCTCAGTGTATATCTTATTGTCTTACTGTTCATAGATAAAGGCTGAGAGTTAGGGAGGTTGAAGTTGTTACAGATGTTATGCCTTAGAAGTTTCTTTACTAACTGTAGAGAACATAGGTCTTTGGGGAAACTACCTCATTTTTGCAGTGAGACCTCTGTCTGAATGTTCTCCTTAGCAGATAAATTCCTCACTGGATTCTGAAGATTTTCTGAGCAGACACTGGCTTTGAACATCTTAGAGTAAAATAAACGTAGGCCTGAGGTTCTATACCACAGGTATTGCTGGGAAAATTGGAACTGACATAGGTGCCAAGAAATTTAATAATATCATTTTTTTTATGACTAATTGTTGAAACCTTTATTGTAGTAAGATCTGCTGTTAAGGTGAATTCACACATCTGTACCGTCTGCCATGTAGCAGCCCGAGTGTGTCCTTTTCTTCCCTGTGATTGGAACTTAATTTTCAGATATAGCAGTTTTAGGTAACTGACCAGAGTGCTTATGATGGGTCTTGTCTTACATGTTAAAGGTACAGGTACTCAAAACAGATTCATTGGCTGCTACTGTTTTTTTATAACTTTTATCACAGCTTTTTTTTTTTGGGGGGGGGGGGGACAAGTTCTTATGCTACACCCATTTAATATTCCTTAAATTCCCAGCATTTATCATTAAAAGACTACTCCACCCTTAAACACCAACATTTTTTTTTCATTTTATTTTGGTATTTTTTGCTACAGACATATATCCAAATTGTTCTTAATCATTTTTATATGTCTTGTACTGTAAAATGTCTGTCCTGGGACCCCTTACTTATAAGATAATGCTTTCCAGAATCATATTCCAACACTCTTTCCCCTATGTATGGCACATCTTAGACTTATTAAAATATTTTCTTTTCTTTATTTAGATGTGGCGTATTTAACAGCCTGTGAACATCGTGTCATTGTTTCTTTTTCATTGAATGACCTGATTTGTGTTAAAAGCTGCTTTTGGATGTTTTTCAAAAACAAACTTAATGAATAGTGTTTTTTTAGTAATAATAGTAAGAATACTACCTATTTGTTAATCAGGTAGGCCAACTGGACACACAGTCCCTTTTCAGGTGCAATGAGTGGTTAAGTGGCTTGCTTAAGGCCACACTGTAGGCAAATAAGTGCTGAGGGACAGAAATTACAGCTTGCAGGCCTTTCCCTCTGCACCAACCGTCAGATTAATATTGCTAAGTAGTTAAATCTGTAGTCCTTAAACATTTATTCGAAATTCCCCCGTTCTCTTCATGAATTATCAGGCTTGTCAGCTGTACTCATCTGTTGCCATGGGTTGTTGCTTCAAAAAAATAGCAGGGCTTATATTTCATGTTGACCTTGAATTACTAGCAGTAGGATAAAGACAACAATTCACTGAACATAAATTTGATTATTTAGCTGTGGTTCAGTTATCTAAACATTATTACAAAAACCCTCTTTAGCTGTTAATGTGTACATTTTATAACCCTTTACTGACCTCAGCAAGATACAGTTTCATTATGTAAAACTGGACGTACAGGAAATGGGATGCTAGCTTGTATCAGGCAGGCTGAGACAAATTCCTTTCTGAAAGAACTTGACATTTTAACAGGAGTAATGGTGGAGCTTCTGTTTTATTTGGCATGAAAGATCAAAATGAGGGCACTGAAAGGTTTCTGGGGACTTGGCTGAAGTACAGCTATGTGATTGAATACTTAAGGAAAAACAAGGAAGAGGTCTACAATAAGACATGTTCACCCCCAAATGTTGAGTTAAGCAAACGTTTAAAATGAAGTATGTTTTGGTATTTTCACGTCTGGATAGTGAACTTTCAGTGCTGCGCTAGTTTAGTTTGAAGAAAGATGGGTTAAGGGGGCAGAGAACAAAGGCAGGCCATAAGAAAGCAAACATTACATTTGAATGTCAGAGCAAACTAGAAATACTCCTTTTCTCTTCCGGCGCAATAGACTTTCTTAACCTAAAAGACAGCAGAAGTACCATTTAAAATTTCCTGACATATGAAAACCAGTGGGAAATAAGTAAAACACCTCTACAGTACCTAGCTTAAGATTTGCACACTTATGTTTGTGCATTTCAGAGGATTTTGTGCCAGTCCTTAGTCATGGATAGAAATATTTTTGATATTGTTTGCAGACGTATGGACCAGTTTTTCTGTCTTACTATCTCAAATATTTGTTTAAATTATTTAAAGCTAAAATGCTTAACCATAAATCATCCTGGGATTCCTAGCTAGTTTTTCAGTGCATCAGGCCATTTTTTTTTAAATGAAGCCAAGACTTTATGCTTATGTGCTTTGTCCCAAGATGATCTTCCTACTATTTGTGTTTGTCCATCACAGTAGCCTTATACATCCTGCTACAGTGTAATAGATCAGTTTGTATACCTTTGCAGGGCTTTTTCCTTTGTTCTATGAGGTTCTCGTTCAAGCTCCTGAATGGCAGTGGAAGCTTACAGATGGGGAAAGATTATTTTGCTACAGATGCCTGCTGCTAAAAAGTAATAAAGTATGTAACCATTTAGGTATTATTTTTAGGTAATTGGACTAGTTTAAGTAGGGTTATGTGTTTTTTGTCAGCACTAAGTGAATAGTAATAACACAGATATGTATTCACTGGATTACATTTGGTTTTGTATAGATATTCTCCAGTGGGAGTGTTTTTATTTTGACATAGTAGCACAGTAAGATGATTGTTAATTTTATTAAAAATACAACACAGCATTATGAAACCTTATTTACTGTTGAACAGTGTTAGCACAGTGCTGACCGCTTTAAAGCTTTCTTGCATGGAAACTACTTTGTATTCTGTTGTAAAACACTCAAGAGCTATTTAAATCTCATTAACATACTGTTTAAGAATGATGTTTAGGTTTTTTAGCGTCATGTTACAGAAGGCTGCGGAAAGGGTGTTTAATGACAGCTTGTGGGGGTGTCTTGTCTTGACATCCTGCTTCCATAGTCTCTCTGAATCAGTAATATGCAAGATTTAAGGCAAAAGGTAGAAACTCCTCACAGCAGGGACTATCTCTGTAGCGTGTATCATATGTCTCATTCATGTAGCATATATTTCCATAAAAAAGCAGATGGCTGCCAGCACAAGAATGTTATTGTCATGGCCATGCATTCCATTGTTTTCTGTCTGACCTTTTTTTCCAAGTTTTGTATTTAGATGATATTAATGTGGCATATGCTTACTTTTACTTCATTCTGTGTTAATTGGGTAGGTGGACTGTCATTATGACCCTTTACAGGCACAACCCAGACCTATGTGAGCAGTGTACAAAAGCATAAGAAATATTAGTGCAACAAAGGTTCAGTAGGTAGAAGACAATAAACAATGAACAGAACCTATCGTGTGAACACCTAAGTAGAATAATACAGTGGTACAAAATGTTCAATCACAAAATATAAAAATAGAATAGTACACCAATGGGGGAAAAAACAAATGTCAAGACAAGTAGTAAAGTACTAAAACAATGATCAACTGATTGTTTTGTTCAAAGAGTTGAGGCAGGGCATACCTAGCACAGTAGGTTAGGCATTATCCTGAAAACATCTGCATTTTGCTTCTTTAAGATGATGTTCCTTCTGCTTATTTTTGAAGCTTTCTAATGTTGTCCAGTTTCTTAATCTGTGTTTGGAGATGGTTCCATATTGCTGGTGGCAGCCTAGAGAGGGCCATTTTATCTTCTGCAGTTTTGAAATGTGATCTTGACTGCCTGTCTTTTGATATGTTTGCTGTCTGAGCTCTATCTCTATTCTTAGTGGAGAGCAATATCTCATCTTAATGATTTTAAATATCATTGCTCCTAGCAGAAAGGTAGCCCTATGGTGTATGGTAGCCAGTTAGTCTTACAGCAGGTCACAGTGGGGCGTGTGTGTGTATAAGAAGGACAAAGTCTAATTACCTTTTTTTCAGTGTTTAAGTTTATGCATGTTCTGCCTAGAGTGGAGGCAGACCATATTTCCAGTTTGGGAAACATGAAATTTCTTGTGTGTGTGTGTGTGTGTGTGTGGGGGGGGGGGGGGGCATCATGCAATTGGTGATAGAAGATGAGATATCCTGTCGCAATGTAGTTTAATAGGTCCATTGAATCGTTATTCTGTAATTTCTCGTCAGCCATCAGAGTGACCTCTTTTGTGGTTTAATACTTAATCTGTAGGTAGCAGACTGTGGTGTTTTAAATCAGTGTCTAAACTTAGGGAATTTATAGCAGGAATGTGAAACACTTCCATGGACATAACTTTGTTTTAAACACTTACTTGCCCAAAGTGATAAATTACATCAATTCAAGAAGACACGTCTTAATGACAAAACAAGTATGCCACCTTCTGGAATTGTGAAAAAGTAAGTTAATGTTATATAGAACCATGCATTACCAAAATACAGCCCATGATCAGTTTTCAGAAGATTA
Source organism: Protopterus annectens (assembly GCF_019279795.1). Taxonomy (NCBI): domain Eukaryota; kingdom Metazoa; phylum Chordata; order Ceratodontiformes; family Protopteridae; genus Protopterus; species Protopterus annectens. The sequence goes on along the minus strand of NC_056731.1, from coordinate 643,335,225 downwards.
TTACTGAAACAATGTTTCATACTGACATGCAGGATAGTGAAATTACAGTTTGAAAACATGAGTAATTATAGTAATATATTTTGGTTTTAATGTGACATTTATGAAGATACTTTAGCAAACCACATAATTTAGTCATAAGTCAAATGCCAGGAAAATTTTCAAAAGAATGCTTAAAACCTTGAGACTGGTTAGAGGAAGATGAGGCACAAGAATTAATAGCCAAGATGAGAAGGGATGATTTAAAAATGATGAAGTATAATCAATCAGCTAGGAAGTATCCAAGAACAGATGGTATTCTTATGGAAGTTTGGAAGTTAGGAGGGAAGAAAGGACAAAATATCTGGAAAGCTGTGTTTAACAGTATTTTTAAAGGAGGCGCAGTGCCAACACTGTGGAAGAAAGCTGTAGTGGCTTTAGTACCTACAGAGAGCAAAGACCTTTTAAACCCAACTTCATATAGACCAATTTCAGTTTTAAACTATGATTTTAAAGAGTTTGTGTACACTAGCTAAGAGAATGGCTGGTGCATTTCCAAAAACTGACAGATAAGGATCAATGTGGTTTTGTGGAAAGGAGACAACATTTGACAACATTAACAAAATGATGAAGATCCATAGGTTAGCGGAGTACAAGAAGACATCATTGTTGCTGGTGTGTCTTTATGCAGAAAAGAATCTTGAAAGAGTTAGCTGGGATTTTATTAGCATTTGCATTTCCTGGTAAAATAATGGAATTAGTTAAGAAGATAAATGAAGGATCAGAGGCAAGGCTCAAGGTAGAATGATTCCTCTTTGACAAGCTGTGTTTGAACTGAGGAACCAGGCTTGGGTGTAGTTTTTCCCCTTTATCTGCCTTATACTTTGAACTGTTGCCAAAGAAAATAAGGGACTGTCAAATTCAAGGGTATAAATGGTGTGGTACCCAAGAAAAAAGTAGCCTTATTTTCAGATGATATCATTTTGTGCTTGATAAATCCAGAAAAGGGTAGTACAGTGTTCTGGAGGATTTTGAGACCGTTTCAATTTTTTTTTCAGACTGTAAAATAATTGAAGATAAAACAAAGGCTATAGCGCTAAACTGTGTTCCCACACATGAACCAGTTCAGCAATACCCAATATTTATGGAGACATAATAAGATGAGGTATTTAGGTTTATGGATTAAAAGGGATTTCATAATGGCAGTTAAGAATATGACGCTAAACAAAATATCGTACAAAAATTTAGAAATTGGAAACTCTTGACTTTGGTTGTGGATACATATAAACATGTTTCTAGTCATTTTAATATTATATTCAGTTCAGGCATATTTTTAGCAAACAGAAGAGAAGCTGGGGGCCATAATTAATAAACGATTGAATGAAGTTAGTGGGAAGGAAATAGGAGAAAAGTTAAGTGGGTAAGGTGTTTATCCCCGCAAGACAAGGTGGTTTATGATGACCATTTATGATCAGATTTGAAGGGATACCTTAGAGCTGCACAGTTAAGGCTCACACACAACACAGGCAGAGGATCAGTTAGCAAAATAAAGATTGAGTAGATTTTGGATAGTGGCCCTTAAGGAGGACAGTAACCACACAGAATATTATATTTCCAACTAGCAAAAATATTTTAAGACCTATGCCAACTCATGACTGGGGAAAGAGGATTTTACCAATATGGATATTTGCAAGTAGGGGGCACAGAAAGTAGGCAAGAGGGAACTGGATTTTATTACAGAAAATTAGCAAAGGCACCAGGGTATTGACAACAAATAACTAGGGAGGTCAAAGCTACAAGGTGGGATGAGGGCAAGAGAAGAGAAAGGGATAAGGCAGTGTCAAATGAAAGACTAGCTCTGGTTGAATTTATAGGCAAGTCTAGAACAGACGATGTTAATAATACGGGACAATTAATTGAACATATAAAAATAATACATGATCAATATAAGACTCAAGAAAAATATATTAGAAAAGATGGGGAAATGAGACCGAAAATGCAGTGTACAAAGGAATAATAGTAGAATATTTGTTTGGCTCCCAAATATATAACATCTGAAAGGTTTAGGTTTATTACTTTTGTTCACTCTGGTACTTTTCTCGCCCAAGTAGCCTTCAGAAAAATTTTCAACAGATAGTAGTTGGAAGTGAGAAAGAAAAGACAAGGGGTACTTAAGAACAGTTTTTTTTTTGAGAATGCAAACAGTTGGTAGATTTTAAAAATTCCCTGCAAGGTACTGTGTCAAAAACATTGGGGGAGCAAGGTTTTTTAATTTAGGTAATGATTAGAAATTGAATTGACATATTAAGGCTCTACTAAGTTTAATGTTATTCGCTACTATAAAAAAATACTTGGAAATGGAAATCAAAATTTAAACCAACTACAACAGAATTTATCAAAAAAAATCAGCAAAAACTGGGAGTATAACTGCTAAAAAAAAAACAAAAGAAAAAAATGGTTCACAGAAACAAAAGACATAATGTTTTGTACTTTCGTTTAACAAACATGTTTGAAAGATAGACGTTTAGTCCTTTTAGTATTATAAATGGGTCAGTCATATTTTTATTAATCAGAGGAGTTGTGGACAACATTTAATGAAGAGTTAAAGGAATTTATCTGTAAGAGGAAGAGTCAAACAAGTTGGTATAGGATTACCTGATTTGAAGGGATATTTTAGATCTGCACAATTAAAGCTTATATATATGTGTGTGTGTGTTTATATATATATATATATATATATATATATATATATATAAACAACAGCGGAAGGCTTTAATTCAAAGGAGAAATGGATGATGATAAAGCAGGGGAAAGTTTCTAGAAATAACGAAAGAGTGGGATTTTGGATGCAGATCCAAAGTAGAATAATGATAACCATACAGAATATCGTATTCATAAAGTATGTATATCGCATTCATAAAGTAAAAGAAAGTATTCCAAGAACTAAGCCAACATGAGAATATTGAAAGGAGATTTTGCCAGTAGGGAAGAATGCAAGTAGGACTACAGCAAATATGCAAGAGGGATCTTGAATTTACTGGCAAAGGAACCAAAGTATTGGGAACAAATAACTAAGGAGGGAAAGGTAATGGTGTGGAATGAAGCCAAGAAGACATTTGGACTGCAGGCTAGAGACTGCCTTCCCTACCAAGGATCGATAGCAGAGTACAGTCAAAGAGAAAAAAAGAAGGAAATTCTAAGTGAAAGACGTCCTCTGGTAGTGAGTGTAGTTAAAGAAGCTGCAGTTAAAAGAAGAGATAATTAGTAGGGCATACAATATATTGGATGGTAACTATATGAATCAATCAGAGGAGGTTGGAAAAGATTGGGAAAAGAGACTGGAAAGGCAGTTTACTATGGAAAAAAAAATGGGAGGACATATATATGGCTCCCAATTGTGCAACAAAGTCCAGAAGGTTTAGGATTTTTGCTTGGAAGTGTTTGCATAGGTATTTTTATGCCCAAGCAGACTTCAAAGAGTTGTTTCCTCAGGTAGACAGCAACTCTTGAAGGTGTGATGGGGAACATACATTTTGGGAGTGTAGTGAGTTGTCAGATTTTAAAGATTCACTATAGAATAGTCTTTCAGACACACTGGGCAAGCAAATAGCTGTAACTAAGGCAATGATTACTTTGAATTGGCACAGGATCTAAATTGCCTAGATATAGTAATGCCTTGTTAAGTTCAGTTCTGTTGGCTGCCAGAAAAAGCAGTTACTGGAAATGGAAATCTAAGTCTAGACCACTTACATTTGAAGGATCAAATATTATAAAAGAGGTAAAAGAACTAGAAGAAACATCTTTAGAAAAGGGAAGGAACACATTTAGAAGTACATGAACACTGTGGAAACAATAAATGCAGAACAATGTCCAGGAGGAGGAGGAGTGAGGTTTAAGGGAAGGCAGGAATTGAGCAAATTATGTGATCTTGAACTGACAATTGTTTTGAAGAAAGAAGAGAGCTGCAATATAAAATGTATGTAAAAGGAAACATTTTAATATGTTTAATGTTAATGTATGTTTGCCTGTGTGTTAAGTAATAATTTCATAAATGTATTAAAAAGACAAAGAAATTCTTTCTCCTGGGGCTCCTCTACAACATTGTTTTTTCATCACATTTTGAATTATGCTATATTTCTGTAATTGTACTGTAGCTTTCAAAGTTGTAAGAGTCAAAATTATTGGTCCTACACTTGCAGTAAGAAGTCAGTCCATTGGTTCATGTAAGGGAAAAAAAGCCACTGAAATGATTTGATACCTGTTACTGAAGCAAGTTGTTTTTTTGATATTATGAAAGGAAATTATGCTATGAACTTTTGGATTTTTTGAACCATTTATCCAACTGAGCCATTATGACCCTTCAAGAGCAGGAATGTACTGGTTACTTGTGCACTGTATCTTGTCTTCTCAGTTGTTTACATGGTAATTATGCCTCTGTTTTAGATGGCATAAATTAGAAAATGACCTGGTAATTCCCATATTAAGACTAGTTAATTGTTATGTTGATCTTTTCTTTTACTTCATACTACCATTCACAAAATAACAGGCCTGGAATCAGTAATCTACATAACATTGGACAACTGCAAACTTGAAATGGTTGCTAAATGAAGAAATGAACCTAGTATAGCAAGTAAACATAGTAATGGGAAGAGAAATCAAGTCTTTAAAACAGTATACAAAAAAGAACCCCACTGGAGAACTACAAACCTGAAATGACAAATAATGAGGTGAAGCCTTTAAACATAAAACAGAAAAATCCAGCATAAGGCATGCAAAGAAAATGAATGGGCAAAAAGTAAAATAAGCAGCAATAAGGAACTGGCTAATGATCATATGTTCCACTAAAGTAACTTAATTTCATCAACATCAAACCCATTTTCATGTTTTCTTCTTGCGGTTGAGATGTCATGTCAACTGTCACCATCTCTCTCCTTCTAGAGTCATGTCGGACTGTCAAAGGTCTTCTGTGACATAATACCATCCACTTTAGGACTAGATGTGCTTGTTTTCTCTTGCCTTCTTCCTGTCTCTCTTGAATCTTCTTTACCAAGTTGTCTTCTGCTTACCTGCACATGTGACCATATCACTGTAATCTGTTACCCTTAGCCTTCTCTGTAATTGGGGCTACTTTGACTTCTGCTCTGAGGACTTCATTTTTTTTTTCTTTCCCACAGTATGTATCCTTCCACCCATTTCAGGCACTTTATCTCCATCACCTCAAATGTATTCCAACTGCTGTGCCTTTACTTCCCAGGTTTTTGTGCCATACAAAAACAGCGGTCACACCACCATTTTGTGCTCCTTAGTTTTCATCATCTTTGGCATTCTTCTGTCACACTCTACCCTGACACTCTATGCTGTTTCATTGCAACACTTCTGACACTTGCTTTGACCTCCATATTTGGACCTCTTTTCTCCTGTATCACTCTCTTCCCAGATACTTGAAGCTGTTAACCTGTTTGACTCTTTTCCTTCTGACTCAGTTTTCATCATCCTCTGATTGCCCTCATTTGTTGCCATGGCAACTGTCTTACCTGCATTCAGTTTCATCCCATGTGCCTTCAGTTTTGCACTCCAATTCCCTGTTATTTTCTGAAGTTCCTGTTGCTTGTAGTGCCTCATGGTCTACATACAGCAGTTTTACTGGCTTGTTTATGTAGTCCATCACCAATATGAACAGCAGTGGGCTCAGAGCTGACCTCTGATACACAATCACTCCCACTCTGTGAGACCAAACACTGTTTTCCCTTTACTCACTGGGTCCTTGTGCATAGCCTAAACCTGACTTCATTTTCCTTAGTACTGTTCTTACTTCTTCTTGGGCATGGGGCAGTACAAATTCTGTGGGAGTTTTCTTCATTCAGGAGCTCTGAAAAAACAGGCACATGGAAAAAGGAGAAACAAATGCAGTTGCGAGAGTCTCCTGTAACCCTGAATACAAGGATAGCAAGCACCTGGGTGCTGTATTAATTAAAACAGAAACAGTATTATTGGAATTGTTTCCAATATTGCTAGCCTTGTGAACCGTGTTGGTATCAAACACTTTAGATTTTCAAAGAAAATAAACTTACTTAAAATAAAGTAAAAGAAATGTAATTAAACTTTAAAGGCTTATTCAAGAAAAATACAGTGTTTCGGTAATGTAAAATCCTTTAATTCAAATATCGTAGTAGGTGAGCGCATAGAGAAAGAAAACTTTAATAACAAGAAATACATTTTTCTGTGGGTTTTTATACAATTTTTGTGTTGATGCAACTTTAAATGTAAAAGTACAGTAGCAACCTGATTTGGGTTGCTTACATTAAACTGGATAAACCTTCCCATCTAGCTAGATTGCTCAGATTTTACCCTTACATTTCCCACAAACGTAAAGAACACACACATATACCCCCTTTTTTACTGACCCCCGTATCCCATACCTTTCTCACCTCCCACAGCATTTTCCACAATGCACAGCCTATTCTGCTCCCAACATTTTTCTCTCTATTTCTTAACCTAGACATGCAGCACGATTCTCCCCACATTCTGGTAATAGGTTACGCAAAAAAACTCTTTCTCCACAAATGACCAAATCCGAGTATTTTGAGAGTAATTCCCTTATTTTCCACACAGTTTTTCAGTCCATCAGTTATAATTCATAGCTAGTTGTCCCTCTTCCTCAGCTTTTTGAAACACTCAATTGTTCATTTTATTTTTCACTTCAAAATGAATGCAAAATTAATTCAATTAGATGCCATGATAATTAAAACACTTAAAGACTACGAAGTTTTAAAAAACACTCTTTTCTTCTCCGTCACTTTTCTAAAGCCATTTAACAGCCTGTATACATATTTCTCCATATAGGCATAACTACATTATTAATAAAAAGGGACAGTTCTCGGTCCCACTTGCTCCCATGGATTTCCCCTCCCATTACATCCACTGTCACAGTACAGCCTATCATGTCGGTTAATGTCTAATTAGCCCCTCCCCTCACCCTATCGCATGGATACTTTTAAGCCACACCCCGAGGCACTCCCCCACTATGATCCTACCACCTTCACAAACACCCCCTTGAGCCCATTAGCTACAGTCCTCCAACCAGTGTTGATTCCATTCCTTGACCCCGCTCACTGCTCACTGTTTTTCCACACACCCACATACACGTCAACGCTCACACCCAGACCCTGTACCACTCCACAACCATTGGTTAGCTTTTTTCATATTCGATACCCATTAGCCATTGACAGTTTCTCCCTCCTTTTTTCCCCGCCCTCTTTCTCACTAATGATATGCCCATCCGCTCCAGCTCGCTATTCTTCCAGTGTCCCTATACATTGATTTGACTGTATTTTGTGAAGCACAAGTTTTATCCAGTTTAACGGAAGCAAGCCAAATCAGGTTGCTAATGTCCTTTTACATTTAAAGTTGCACCAACACGAAAAGTGTATAAGACCCACAGAAAAATGTATTTCTAGTTATTAAAGTTTTGTTTCTCTATGCGTTCACCTTCCGTAATATTTGAATTATAGGATTTTACATTGCTGAAACACCATATTTTTCTTGAATATGCCTTTAAAGTTTAATTACATTTCTTTTACTTTATTTTTAAGTGACTTTATTTTCTCTGAAAACCTGAAGTGTTTGATACCAACATGGTTCACAAGGCTAGCAATATTGGAACCAATTCCAATAATACTGTTTCCATTCAGGAGCTCTCAGATGTACTCCTTTTATCAGCCTTTGATGTCCTGTGGATTGGTGAGAGATTGTTGCTGGCATCCCTTATGAGTGATGTCTGATGACCATTTCTTTATTTTCTGTTTTTGCCTTGTAACCTGATAGATTTTCTTTGTGCTGTTTGTCGAGTCACTTTCTGGAAGTTGGTAGAGTTTCTCTGATACCTTGTTCTTCCTTCTTAGAGTAGTCCAACTTTTCTGTCTTCCCACTTCTTCCTGTACTCCTCCTTTCTTTTGTTAACTTCCTGGCTTTCTCCATTCGATTACCAGCTTTCCTTATGTACCTTATTTCCATACTTGCTTGGCTGCATATCTGTTCTGGAGTCTAGTCGTTACACATGCTGTTTTGAGACACTGACATTCCTCTTTGGCATTTGTTTGGCTCCACCTGTTTCCTCTTCCTGAAGAGCTAGAGCCCTGAGTATTTCCTTGAATTCAAAAAACACAAATTCCAGCAGCTGGAAACTCTGAGCAGATCGATAATAGTTTATTCAAAACTAATAAAACCACAAAGCTTTCAGTCCAACTCCCTTCTTCAGTGTGAGAGTAACAACTAATATAATCACATCTTCATTAATACAGTTCAAAATAAAAATGTGACACAGTCCCAGTCAGAAAATAGACTCAGTTAAATATGATAATAAAAAGGAAGTCAGTGTCTAAAAATATTTCACATAACCTAGAACATTATTAAATACAACACATTAAAAATATTTAAAACACATTTTCGACTTGAGACATTTGTTTTTCCTTTAAAATTGGTTTAAGGCTGACAGATGTATTAATGCTGGGTGCAGAATCTGCTTGTAAACGTATCATTTGTTCATACTCACAGATTTCCATTTTATTATTTCAATCACCACCCCTTTTGTTCCTTTGCATAACAGCAGTCACCCTGAACTGAAACTCATGATCCATTCCATTCTCACCCATGTGCTTAGCAAATGCATTTGTGTTGACTTTCCTGTGTATTTCAGATTCATGCACTACGATTCCATCTTTCAATTTACGTGTACATTTTCCAACATAGAACACAGGACATTTTACAGATGTTGCCAAATAAACAGTATTGGAATTATTACATGTAGCAAAACATCTAAATGTGGATTTCTTCTTTGTTATATGGTGTATGAATTCATTATTTTTCAAAATATCTTTACAACATACACAGTTATGACAAGAAAAGTGCCTGAGCTTAAAGTTTGTCTGGGACCAGTATATTTGTTTCCTTTGTAACAAAGACGTTTCAAATTGGAGCATTTCTTATTGGCAAAGTTAGGTTTATCCCCTATAAGCTGTTTGATTTTTGGAAATGCCCCAATTCCTCAATATAATTCCCTTGAGCAGGGAATAGTCATTCTTTAGATCAGTCAGGAAAATATAGTGAGATTAGTTAAGTACTGTGTTTCTCTATCTGAGTGAATCTATTCGTCTGCGTTATTTTAATATTTCCTGTGATTCAAACACCGGTGTTAATTGTAAATAGATATTTAATATTTTCATGTTTTTTTTATTATTTATTATTAAATATATTTAAACTTTTAATTGTGGCGGGTCCTTAAGAGAATACTTTAATGTTTGAGAGTACATATGCAGTTGGTGACAACTCTGGCCTCTCATAAAAGCCTTGCTATTGCTCAAACTGCCATTTGTGTTAATATTAATTTCACTCGGTATACTTGGGTACCCTTACAAGAACCCTAGTGAAGATGGCTTTGGAGTGTTTGGTGGTGGTGTAACTACCTTACAGTCTGAGCAGAATGGGGCATAGCTAGTAAATCAGTGCCAGCCTTTCCCAGGGGTGGGTGTGTGTGTGTGTGTCAGTTGCTTGGAGCAGGCCCACGAAGCACTGGTTTCACAGAGAGAGAGTAGTGGAGAACTTGGCTTGGACACTTGGCTGAGGTCTCAACTCCATAGCTGTGCTAGCGGGATGTGTTACTGGGGACCTGGAGGGAGACAGATAGAAAAATCCAGACCCTGGACTGTATGTGTTCCCTGTGTGCTCTTAAGGGAAATTGTGCTTGTTGCAGAGTTGGATCTGGAAATACTGGGTGTATCCATTTTTGTTCAAAGTGAACGTCCTTCTCCAGTGTCAGTGGTGAGGATTCAGGCTCCTTGATTAATGGCCCCAAGTGGGGACATCACACACCCACACAGGCTCCTTACAAAAAGGATACAGGGTATAAACAACATGATTACATGCATTGCCTCAAAGCCCTTTCCAGTACTTAGTCATCTACAGCTGTTGAAGGGCGATCTGTGCCTGGTATGCAAGACATCTTTGGATTCTGCTCTGGCAGACCCTCTCCATATCTGCAAAACAAATCATACAAGAAATTCCCTAATCTAGGAACTTAAACTTTGCTTGCGACATAAACAGGATATGTTGGAGAGAGAGGTTTGTGTCTCAGCGACTATACCTTCTCTGGCCATCCATGAGAAACAGAGTTATTCCCTAACCCAGAATTTTTCAACCGGTGTGCCTTGGCACACTGGTCTGCTGCAAGAGGTCAATAGGTTTGCTGCAAGATTCTGTGAACAAACCATTTCCACTCTTGAGCTAAATAGACAAAGTGCACTGCAATGCATTTAGAGCTAAAATCAGTAACCTTTTCAATTCTTTGGCTATGCTGCTTCACTTAACATTGACCCAACTCAGTTATCTTCCTGCTCATCCTCTGAGGTACTGCTGTCAGAATCCCGACTCTTCCATTTTCAATCTTTAGATTTTGCCATATTACTTGTGACAAGTACTTTGTCATACTTGCTGACTGCATTCCACAGATCGTCCAATGAGCATTAAAGGTGCTGTTTTCAAGCAACTGGGTGTTTCAGAAAAAAACAAATGGTTTATGTTTCACAGCAAACTTCATAAATACAGTATAGGCAACATTGTATGTTGGGTTTGAATGTTAAAAAAAATATGGAATTTTTTGCAAATAAGCTTTTCTACAAAGTTAGGACTATGAGAAATTTTTCATTGAAGTAGCCCTGTAATGTCATGTTGCATGCCTTTTCTATGCCTAAACAAAAATGTTCAGCTGTACACACATGCCTACATTGAGCAGGCATGTTTAATATATTTTTTGGTTTTCCGCAAGATTTTTGTAATTAGTTTGAGTGCCATGAGATGAAAAAGGTTGAACATCACTGCCCTAACCCAATTTAAGCACAACATGGACCAGTGGATGGGAAATCAGAAATTCACCTTTGGTCTGACATCAGTGTACCTAATGGACAGAGGCAGCCTGCAAATACTTGACAATCCAAGCTGTAGCCAACATATACCCCTTAAAATAATCTTAAGGTTCCCGAACTTGTTGGGATGCATGGATGCACTTAAAAGGGCCCTGTAGTCATTAGCGTAGTATACAACTTTGAACTTGTGTGTTGGGCACCATCAGGTCATTTGCTTAACAATTTATTTTATTATGGTGTTTGGAAGTTGGCAGCCACAGTGGTGCAGCGGTTAGCGTTACCGCCTCACAGCAAGAGGTTCTCCGGTTCAATTCTTGACTGGGGTGCCTTCTGTGCAGAGTCTGCATGTCCTCCCTGTGGTCGCGTGTGTTTCCTCCCACATCCCAAAGACATGCAGTAGGTGGATTGGACACGCTAAATTGGCCCTAGGTGTGAGTGTGTGCCTTCTGTGGAAAGTTGGGCACCGGGCTGGCAACTCAACACTGTAAAACCCCACTGCCAATCATGAGCGGACAGATGATCCGCTGTGGCGACCCCTAACCGGGAAAAGCCGAAAGAAGAAGAAGAAGAAGATGATGGTGTTTAGAAGTTGGCATAATGGATTAATTGTTACACAAACACAAGGTACAGGATTGGATTCTCACCTTTGATGGGAATTACCTATGCTTAAAATGGCCCACAAAAGCAACTAGCCTAGTACTTAACTATGAGCCTGTGAAGTCTAGAATGACATCTCATTTATTTCTATTGTCCTACTCAAGCAGTATTCTTATGCTGTTTTTTGTGTCCGAATATGAATGTTCATGTCTGCCATTTTCAACACCAACTCAGTTTGCCCCACTTTATCTAGTAGGGTCTGCCTAATGTAGTCTTTTTCTCGCCATCACAACCTTGCTGTGGGGCATAGGCGGAGATTATGAATGTTGCCCTATCTTTATACTGGAGCCAGTTCTGATGACATCCCTCATTGCTTTCAGAAAACACTCTCACCCCATTTCCCACCCCAGTTCTAAGCTGTCATTTTCCTGAGGAGTGGGTCTAGATCCCAAGCCAAGTGACTTTGCTGCAGTAAACACCAAAAAAAGAATAAACTAGTAAACCAACACAAAAGCACAGCTCTGCAAACGAGTCTTCTATTAGATACTTTATTACTTAAAGCGCTATTCGTTTGCACCAAAGCAAACTTCTTCAGAAGTAAAAAAGTTTACAATACACATGACTTTTAAAAACACAGTGGAAGTGACATTTTTGCATCAGCAATCAAAGTCAATTAACCCCTAAAAACTGTTACATCTCCAAACTAACCTCCTGTGAGATGGCATGTTAAATTCCAAAATATTAAATAAATAATTTCAACTCTAACACAGTTAAAATACTGTAAAAATTTATGTAAAAATTGAACTACACTAGAACACTACATTAAGTACAGCTGTTAATCCAGCTTCACAGTTACCAAAAAGACAATAAGACCTAAATAACAATTAATTTTAGTTAAAACAATTAACTGCACAGGTTTATAAAAAAGCAAAAAGTTATGCAATGCATTTATGATGCACCATCATTCTCATCTACCTAAGCTTTTGCGTTTAAGTATGCAACTAATAGAACACAGGTCATTAAGACCTGGAAATTTATAGGCATTTAATCTTACCTGCCATGCAAGTTCAAGTTCTTCCAAGTGTAAGGGAACAGGCCCACCCCACAACGGTTGACATACTTGGTCAATAGCCATATAAGTAAATTTGAGTCCATGGAAGGAGTGGATGTGCTTAACCAGTGTGTTTTCTAGTTTAACTTTGGATATTGCATGTTGATGCTCATACACCCTATCACGGAGCCTGGAGGTTTACCAATGTAGAATGCTGGGCAAAGTTTACATCTTGCTAAATACACAACATTTATAGACTGACAATTAAATTTGAAATTCACCCTATACTGGACTTGGTTAATTGTGAAGGAATTGACAACTTCAGTATATTTACATACACTGCAGGATTCACATTTGAACATACCTGTAATTCTAGGAGAATTTCTAGGTTGTAGTTCCAACAAGCTCTCAAGATTTCTCCCTCTCCTAAAAGTTATATTAGGGGACTCACCAAGCTTATCCAACAGTAATGGGGTGACCCTAAATAAATTCCAATTCTTCTTTAAGATCTCAATCAGTCAATAACTGTCCAAACTAAAGGTAGTAATAAAGTTCAGACATGGTTCGTCATTGTTTGGTCTTAAACTGCCATAACTATTATGAATGTTTATGTGAAGCTGGTTGGGTGAATTACTCATAACAGATGTACTGATATTCATGTTTGCAACTTGAGACTTGACGCTTAAATAGGATTATACACCCTATCAAGTCTCTTATGGCCAACTTCTTCTATAAGTTTATCCAATAAGTCCTCTGGGTAACCCTGACTAAGGAACATTGATTTAAGAAGCTGACATTCATCCAAGAAATCGTCCTGCTGTGATATAATATGGGCGGCCCTTACCAGTTGCCCCTTAACAACAGAACGTTTCTGATGAAAGGGGTGGCAACTCGAAAAATGTAAAAAATCATTGGAGTAAGTACTCTTTCTATGGATTCTAGCCTCAAAACAACCTTGAGTTCTATTTTTCACCAATAAGACATCTAAATAAGCTATTGATTCAGTATCAAATACTGAAGTAAATTGGAGAAAATCAGTTGTTTGATTAAATTAATTAACCAGTTCTATACTGGCCTGAGAATCGTCTCTGAACAAGATAAAAATGTCCAGAAAGCGGGTATATTGTACAATGTACTTATTTAAGTCAGCCCTCTTCAAAATAAACTCAGTTTCCCAGTACGCCATGACAAGATTGGCTATACTGGCACCACATGGCGAACCCATGGCCACCCCAATCTTTTGTAAATAAAAATCATTGCAAAACATAAAGTAGTTATTCGTCAATACTAAATCCAATAATTCCATGATCAAACTAATTTCCCCATTGGGAGCCCCTTTGTTCTTCAACATAAGGGTAATCCATTCAGTCCTCACCAAGTTGGGAATACAGGTATAAAGATCCTTGACGTCAGTCGTTAGCATGTTAAATTCATCTGAATACTCAACTTTATCAACTTCATTTAGGAATGACCAAGAATCCCTACACACCTGCGTCTCTGTTTTCAAATACTACTTTAATATGCTGTCAATGAATTTGGCAAGAGAATATGTAGGGGAAATCACATCCATCTACCAATGGGCGCATAGGTGGATCCACCAAACACTTGTGTATTTTAGTGGTACCAAACAAATAGGGGAACCTTGGGAAAGACATTGTTAAATATTTACATAAATCCTGTTCTATTTGGCCCTCAATAAATAGATCATTAATACAATTTTTAATGAGAGTATAAGCTTTATTAATCTCCGAACGTGAACTAAGTTGGTATGCCAGAGAAGCTAAGAGTAACTTCATACATCTTTCGTAATCTATGTTGTCAAAAACCACTAGTCCACCCTCCTTGTCTGGCTTACATACTCGGATATTTTGTGACCTAATAAAATCTAAATAATCTCTTTCTTCCTCAGAGGTATTATATTTACGTCCCTTCCTCCGACTTGTGTTAGAAATTTGCCTTGCATCAAGCTCACATAATTGATCAAATATTTGTAAGGCAGGGTGTAAGGGCAGATTGAAGGGACTAGGTACAGAAAAAATACCATGTTTAGTTGGCCCATTTATGTTACTACCCAATAATAAAAATAAAGTGAATTTTCTCACATAAAGCTTAATATCAATGATAGTTCTAACTAAATCCAGTTTTTGGGTAGGGACAAACGTGTGCCCTTTAAATAAAAAGTCAACCATCTCTGTTGAAATAGTCACTGATGAAAAATTGTACACCTTGAAGTCAGCTTTACAGTTAGTAATAACTAGTGGGCCCACATTTTCCTGGTTAACGCCCCCGTGGGCACACAAATCATGACTGACCTGCTGTAAGTCCTGGTCATATATTTCCATGAATGTTGCCCTAGTTATTAAAACCTCATTTAGTTCTAATTCCTCCATTTGTTGTTCTTGTTGTTCTTGTAATTGTTCCTTTTGTTGTTGTATTGTTGAGGCTGTTTTTGCTTTGCCCTGGCTCCTGTGTAGTTGTCCTGCTGAAAATTCTGGTTATGAACAGCATTTGATTGAATTTGATGGCCATTTGGTGGTCGAGAGGCATTCAATAGCCTCTCGCTCCTCCTGACTTCCACAACTTCATTAAGGTCTGGTTCAGCTAAACGGTCACCCAAATCATCCCCAAAAGTTGGGGTATCATTACGCACAGCTACATGGTTGACTCTGTTATTCAAGGTAGATTTATTAGTAACAGCATCACCCGGAGACTCATAGTTGGATGTGTGTTTTGCTCTTTGCCACACTTAAGCTCCTGATGGCATAGGGTAGGCTATCCCCTGTTCGTATGCATTAAGGTCTCTCTCTAGTTTTTTAACTTTGTTCCCTTTAAACTTAAGCATGTGTTGGTCGATACTGGAAAAAGTGCAGTTATACTCAAATTTATAACGGTCAAAATCCAAATCGGATTTAATTTCAGTATCCAGTTCTGTTATAAGTTTGATCATATTGTTCACCCACTTGTAATGTTTAATAATAAGTTCGATCAATTCAAATCCCTGTCTGTCAAGCAGCACAATAAGTTCTTGATGGAACTCAGATTAGGCTTCCAGACCAGTAGGAAAATGGTGACACCTTAAGGAACTATTTTAAGTTTGAAACATTCACGAAAATAAGCTATCTCAAGTTGTAGTTTCTTCAATTTGAGAAGACAGGAATCAAAATATTTAAGATTAAATACCAAGTCAGTTGTTAAATTATTACCTCCGGCCGGACCGCTTGTCGTCCTCCCGTTCAATACACCTGATAGGGAAAATTTGTCCGCTGTCCATGTAGTTAGGGATGGCTGTTGAATCGATCCAATAAGCCCTGAGGGGTTAGGGACATTAATAACTTCGATATTCTGATTAGACCCTTGTTGTAGTTGATCAGTTAGCTGCCCATTCCTTAAGAGTTGTGGTGTTCTCATGGGTTCCAGTGTGTTATCCATATTGCCTTGTCGCAAAATTGATGCTGGCCTCGTAGTGTTTAGAGCACCATTTGCAGGATTAAAAGAGCTGATCCTCGAATAAGACAGCCCTTTGCTGCAGTGCCCTTCTACCCTGTTTGTGAAATACACATTGTCTGAAATCCTCATTACCATCATGTCTTCACTTCCAGCCTACATCCTGGCAGTGACCCTGTATTCAGTGTAGGAATCTTTAGTTCGATTTTGGCAGGGTTTTTGATTTTACATCCATTTTTCACTTGAAAGAGCAATCCCAGGTAAGCCAGGCAAGGTGACTGGATGCTGGCCATCCAGTAGCTTCTAAGACTGCTGGACTTTATAGTAAGCACACAATGAAAACTAAATTATCCTGGTTACTTGAAAAATGTATTGGTTAAGCTGCTGTTTGCAAGATAATGCATTACAGTGCTTGTTACTCCTGGTTGCACTGCCTTTTGCGGAGTCTACATGTCCCCCTTGTGTCTGTGTGGGATTTTATTGTGGTTTCTGTTTTTTTGCCACATCCCTTTGACATGTCAAAACAAAGTGATGATCTGTAAATTGCTGTAGGTGTGTGTGCCCTGCGGTCTACTTCAAAATATTGATACACCACAACATTGAAGATGAAAACATTGAGACAACATCTTTGAAACATTAAAACATAGAACACCCGGCACTCCGAAAGCCATCCCCGGGAAAATAATCACTTGGCCACCAGGACAAAAGAAACAAACAACGAAGTATGTAAAACCCTTCAAAGTGTTGGGCTCCTTTTTTTTTAAATATGTGATTTAGTATGTAGAAGTGTTGCTCTCCCTGTTGCTTTTATTCTTTCTTAGCACTTGGTTGATCTGCCAGAATTTTGTTATAGGGCCTGATTTCTTACTTTCTTCTCTATTTGCATTCCTTTACCTTGTTTATCAGAGGTAGTGGAATGATGCACAAAACTCATCCTCAGCTCAGTATTATGAAATTGAACAAGGAGGAGGAATCATGCAAAAAGAGGTAGTACAATCAAAAATTCAACACCTTGAGATGTAGATGAGCTGATACAAGTAAAAACAATGGTCATGTATCAAGTCAAGGTCTAGGAAAAATTAAACCAGTAATTTAAGACTGGTTTAAGTGGTTTGTTTTAGCATACAGATTTTACATACAAAGTGTAATTTTAATTCCATAGTTGACACAGTAAATTGATGAGTGATGGAGTTCAATTTTAACAAAGTAAATTTACTTTTACAGTTTACTTTCAACTTTCAGTTTTACTTTTTTTGTATGTGTATTTGATAACTGGCCAGTGGACTTGTTCCAGAACACCTTTCAGCTATGGCTTGGGCACTTTTGCAGCTGTAGACAATGTGTACTAAAACATATTTATGGCATACAGGTTACTAGAAACAGCTCTGTCTAATGAACTAATGATTGGCATATGTACAAAAAAATCATGTCTATTAAACTGTTGGCACAGGGCCTGGTGCAAACAACATATTTACTAAACTAAATTCATTTCTATCAAATAAACATGAGCAGTGCTGTAACAAAACAGCAACTTTTGCAATAAATCAGCATTATAGAACTCACCATTGCCTTGCTCTAAAACAGCTAATTTAGCGTGAACTAACACACAGACCGACTCGCTCACAATTATTGACAGCACCTGTTATTCAACAATACTATCCAACAAACACTACATGTGATTCTCTGTATTCAAACTGCATATCAAGTAAACGTAATCCCTCCAGCTCACTTGAGACATCCCAAAAACATAAAGGCATTTAAGTGCCAATTCAAAAAATATCTCATAGATACTTGAATGTGCACCTGTACCTTCCCAGGTTAGATTCAGAAGTTCTCAGTGAACAACAAATGTTCTCATTGCATATATCTCCATTGTTAAATATGAAAGAATGCTGATAGTTTACAAAATAAATATTATGCAGTATTTAGTATGACAGACCTCCATGTCAAAACATCTACAGTGCAATTGTCCATTTGTTAGTACATTTTGTACAGGGTTGAGAGGTATAGCTCTGTTTATATATCTCCTTCCTCTTCCTGGTTGGGATTGGGATAACAGATCTTGGATAGTGGGTAGCACATCATGGTGTCTGAGTCTGAAATATTAATTGGCAAAACCAAGCCATCCATCTGTATGTCAGTGTTTCAGAAGAGTGACTGCCTACAGTATGCCCAGCAGTTGTAGTTGTACGCTTTGCTATATTTGTTTACTTTTGTGGACTGGGGCTAGAACTGTGAGGTTTTGTGTATTTTTATCAGAGATCAGAGGTGATATTCTTACTTACTAGTTGAAATTTGGACATGAGGAGCATTCCCCTTCTACAAACATAGTTTCTAGTGTCTGGTTATGGAGAAAGGAAATGAGCAGGGCACACCTGTAGAGCTGTTTGAAGATGATTTTAGGTAATGGTAGCCTTCTTGTTCAACAGTAGGTATACTTGGATGCCATTTTCCAAGTTGGAGAGGGAGGAAAGAATTGTTGCCCGTTTGGTCAACTTTGTTAACACCAGTTACCCTGTCATGCATTTTCTTGTTCCATCTTCAGTATTGCAGCATTTTCTTTTCCAATATATAGGATTTGTTCTACCGAGCCTACAGTATGTAGCATGACTAGTCTTGTATGCAAGGCCATGGAAAGGATTATCATCTACGTGATAAATAATGACATAGGAAACCTTCAGACAGTGAATCCAACTCAATTTGGTTTTATCAGGGGAAGGTTGTGCCTACTCATCCTGTTGGACTTCTTTGAGAAGGTCACCAAAACAGCTGATGAAGGCAGAGCAGTGCATGCTACCTACCTCACCCTGTCCAAAGCATCCTACAAAGTTCTTCACTCAGGCATTGTAGACAAGCTCACTGTATTAGGTATAAACCCATACATCACTGCTGAATACCTAGCCGTCTCACAGATAGGACCCAAGAAGTTAAGATAGGGGCATCTACCCCCACAAAAATGCCAGTTAGCAGATTCCATCAGGGCTTCATGCTGGGATATTCCTGTTTGGCATCTACTTCTCTGATGTCAACGCTAATGCCAGAGGCCTCTGGGTGACGCAGTATGCAGATGATTTCAAATTAGGATAGTCACTGAATCCTCCGAGACACAAACATCCTTCAAGATGGCCTGACACAGATTAATAACTACTGCTGAAGTCATGGTCTTAAATTCAGTGCTAAGAAGTGCATAGTAGTTTCCTTCCATAAGATAGCCGGCCCTACAAATGAGTACATTGGTAATACTCCTTTAGGAATAGATCTAGTAGTCAGGGATTTGAAAACAAATGTGGGCAGAGACTTGGCCTTTGAGCATCGTGTATCTACAGTAGTAAGAAAATCATTCCATAAAGTACAACTTATAAGTAAGGGTATGGTATCCAGATCCAGAGATGTCATTGCTCTATTATACTCTGCAGTCATCCTTATAAGACCAGTCATGGAATACAGTGCACCCTTATGCATGTACCTGACCAGGCATCTGCAAGAACTGGAACAACCACAGAGGTTCCACACACACAAAAAAAAAATCACATTATAGAAAACAAGTCCTATGTAGACTGCCTGTCCTTATACTAGCTGTCCTCCAGCTTCCAAGCTCCAGGCTGCTGAGAGGTGACCTATGCCTGGCCGACAACACATCCTCTTTTCTAATCTAAACCTAGCCTTTAACATAAATAGGATGTTCTGTCGAGACCGGTATGTGTCAGAGGCTGCCCCTTTTCTGGAACAGGCGAAGCAAAGTTTTTCACTTCACTTATTCAAGGGAAACTTTGATTGGTGGATGGGGATTTGCAGTCTTTTCCATGGTCTGGCACCTATATCTCTCTTTCTCTTAGAGAAAGGAAACTTGTAAATGCTTGACTGCTCATGCCCAAGTTTATATACCTCCCACTTAATTTCTCGGACCATTATCTTTCTAATATTTCTAGGAAGCATGACTAGGCCTAAAAAGGCCCTTTAGTATCATTAGTCTAGTATTCTTCTTTGATCATGTGAACTTCAATTTGCAGCTTAGTACATCTCATACTTTGTTATTCTTGTCTGCATTTGATTTCGCTATTGCTGAGAGCAATTCCTGGTGTTGCTTCATCAGTTCATGAAGCAGTACAAAGAAACTGTTATTACACTGGATGGAAAGTGTTTTTTCCCTTAACTGTGAATTAGACTTCTACATCAGAGGCCCCCATGAACAGGTATGACTTGTAACAGAAGGTAATCCAGCCTTTAGTGAGTTGGGTCCCTCATGTTGTTTGTCTTTTCGGCTTTTTCCCGGTTAGGGGTCGCCACAGCGGAACTCCGGTCCGCTAATGATTGGCAGTAGATTTTTTTTATGGTGCCGAGTTGCCAGCCCGATGCCCAACCTTCAACGAAGGCACACCCATTCATGCATGTCTTTTGAATACCACTCAACCGCGGGGAGGACATGCAGACTCCACACCGAAGGCATTCCAGCCGAGAATCGAACAGGATAACCTCTTGCTGTGAGGAAACAATGCTACCGCTGCACCACTGCGGCTTCTTGCCATCATGCATTTTTATAAAGGAACAATTTACAATTTGAATTTAATGACTGCAAAAGTGAATTTGGTTCTTCTTGAGAGAGAACTTTGATAGAAAAAGGTATAGTGAGCTGTGATCTAACTTTGTGCTTTACAGTTTACATCTGTATACAAATACAGGGTACATTTTCAGTCCAGAAATGTGCTTTTGGTTGAAGCTGATATTTGAAATGAACTTCAGAAGTGCTTTAAAGCATTGTAGCTGTTGCTGTTGCTAAATTTCAAAGATGGCCTGGTGATATGGACTGTGTGGCTTGAAGAGACATGTAAAATCATTCAGCGAGAATGGTAAATTGGAGAATATTGACAAGCACCTATTCGTTTGCAGTAGTCAGTGTTTTTTGAAGTATGCAAGCCAACCTAAAAGGAGAAGATTCAACCATGGTTGCAGATAGTTGTATGATTATTTATTTTTGTAGACCCCTTGGCTGCTCCATCAGTATGCTTGCTTTTTATTGGGGGGGGCAGTTGAGGCATTCCACATCGACGTAATCTGGTTCAGAATGTACAATGACTGCTTGTAATGCTTGTCCCGAGCTATGGAACCATCTTTCCTTCTGCCCTCTCTACATCATCTGCCCTCTCTACATCATCTAGCGTCATGCTGATCATCTCAAGGATTTATCTCCTGTACACTAATCATTTTGTTACGCTGTATTTTCTTTTGATAGAAAGTAATTGTTATGCTAATGTCCTTGATTTTACTGTATCAGCTGTGAGTAAATTATATCCCTATTCCTTTTGATAATTGCTGTGGGATCTTTTCCTGAGCTACCACCAGTGTAGGCTGATGCAATTTGAATTGAATGTCTGATCTAAAGGACAGCATCTTAGGAGTGCAGCATCCCCTTATGTTGCACTGCAGGCTCAGTAATGGAAAAAAAAAAGAAGCCAGGCTCCTTGAATGTACAGAACCCCCAACCTTCTGATCTGCCGTGCTTCAACAGTAAGTGTGCTGCCTCTTGAGTTGTTTGCTGCTGTCATAGTGAGATAGTGTTTTGGCATAAACAGATGCCAAGTATTGCAGATTGGGATTGTAAGATGTCTGGTACATTTCTGCTTAGACTTCAAGAATACATTATGAAACAGATCAAAGTAAAGAAAAAAATAAATATTCTTCAGTAAGTTGGCCATTTTGGCTTAAAGATAGTAAGAAAGGAATTTGGATTTTTTTTCACCAAGGTATGCCATTTTTTCACTTGTCTGTCCTTTAGAAGCAAGATTGGCTAACATGACATTAGTATAACTGAGTCACAGAAACCTTTTTAATACCATAAATCACCCTTTGTGGGACATGAACATTATTATAGCAAACAGCCAGTTAGTAGTAAACATCTGAAAGATGTTTGTCATGTTGTCTAATGTAAGCAGTCCCCGGGTTAAGGACGAGATCAGTTTTTTTCATCTGTCCTTAAGTCAAATTTGCATGCAAGTTGAAACATGTACATAGACCGTTGTTGTATACCGTACTGCAGTACAGTACAGTAGGGTAGATCATTCCATACAAAAAAAAATGTTAAACTTACCTCTTTTTAAGCTTCACTTCACATTTCTGTACCACAGGCATCACAAACAAGTGTTTTCCACTCTTTCCTGAACTTTCCAACCTCTGCCAGACCTCCTACTGTCACCTAGACCCTAGTGAGCCACAATGTCCTTTGCCCATTCTACTGCACAGTACAGTAACTGCTTCATTACTGTGTACTGTACAAGCCAGCAGTCTTGATCAATCAAATCGCGAACACAGCGATCTCTTAACCAATCTGATCTCTTGTTCTCCGTGTAGACAGAAGTAACTGCTCTAACAAGACATGCGAGCAGCTTCACAAACAGGGAAAAGGAAAGTAACAACATAATTCTTCATTTTAAGGGTAAGATTTGGGCAACTTTAAAGATTATTTATTTTCACATTATTTCCAACATTGCGACAGCCCATTCCCATTTATGGGTTGTCTGTAAGTCAGATGTCTGTAACTCTGGGACTACCTGTAATGTATTTGAGAACAGTAGTTTTCTAAAGCAGGTTTTGAAGCATGCATGGACCTAATGCATATGTTATGATTTTGTTTTATGTAAATAAATGGTATGTGTTGTGTATTGTCTTGCACATCTTAGATATGTTGCACACCTTGTAATGGTTTTAAGGATGAACCTACTAATATTTCTGTATAGTACGCAAGTATTTTTGTGATAATATATATTTCTCTGTACGTGTTTGTTTGCCTACAGATATCTCAACAGTACATATTTTTGCAGAATGTCCAGATTTTTCTGATATTTTTGAGCTATTCCTCATAACATATGTAGTTTTTTGACAAATCATTGAAGACTGTAGTTGCTAAATAGTGACAGACATTCAAGTTTCAGACTTTATAGCCTTCAGAAAACTTGCTCATATGCTAACCTGTTATTTTATTAACTTTTTGAAAGTTTATAACAGCAATAGTTAAAATCTGTCCCTGTTTTGGCCCTTTATTCCCTCAGTATTTTTGTCTTTATCCAGAAGATGAGAGGTATGTGTACATATAATGTTTTATTTCATTCATACTGTGTAATAGCCTAGTGCATATTACTTATTCATTGAATTAGAATTTCATTTTTATTTCCTCTGAGAACAACTTTAATTTAAAAATGTAATACTTTCCATTTCCATAAAAATGATCTTTTACAAAATATTGAGGATTAATATATTCATTTGATAAAAAGAACAAGGCACTCCAAATCTATATTTTTTAGTTGTCGAAGGCCATATTGAATGGGTTTCCCTGAAATGGACAGATGGTGTGTAGCTGTAGTTTCACAGCAGGCTGATGAGTACTATCCTAACTCGAGCATTGCTCTGTGTGTGTGTGTGTGTGTGTGGGTGTGGGTGTGTGTAAGTAATTGGAGCCTTGCATACGAGTCGTATCCCTCTTCATCAGCTTTACAGATAGCCTTCTGAAATCAGGCAGGTTTATTACCAAGGGCTTTGGGAGATTTGTTTTCTGTCTGAGTTTACAAGTTCCAGATTACTGTACACAGCATAAATTGCTGTTTCCATCTTAACATCCCTTCTTTCTATTCAGCTGCCATAAGCATAAGAAGGATTGATTTAATCAAAGCCTCTGAGCTTTAAAGGAACACTGACTGCTCAATCCAGGATGGGTGGCGATTTTAGTGTAATAGGTGTCCTAATTACTATTCCTTTGGCAAAAGGGCAGCAAAGGTAATTTCCAGTCATCCACTTACCACCCCCCAAAACTCACTTTATCCTTTAGACCCTTCATATATTTTCTAAACTGTTTTAGTTCCCCTGTTGCACTTTCAAATTTTTGTTTCTACTTAGCATCTTAATAAAATATCAGTAAGGCTTTAAGTAAGAAAGCATTTCCAAGCTCCAAGAAGCATTGCGTTTATAGTTATAGATGTTGCAGTGTCCTGGGTGGTCTCCACCAAAGCAGGCAGCAGCAGTTTTGATTTTAAGATATATTGGCATAGACAGCACTTAAGAAATATCAGAAACCACCAGTAATATAGACATGACTGATGAAGCGAAAAGGCTTCAGTATCTAGCTCGACAAGTTTGTTCTGATGGTAGACACTATTTCAAGGAGTGTGCATCTGCAGTAATGTGCTGATGAGGGATGGAATTCAGTGAGACTGTATCTGTAAGAGCATGCTGATCTTTCTGGTAGTATATAATTGATAAAGGTTGTTAATAAAGTTAAGCACTGCACAAATGCTACAGTGGTGGGAGATCAATGCAAGATGGTGTTACACTGTAAGTGAGTCATTTTTGCTAGCATTGTCAAATGTTGCATATTGAGTACTCTTTTGTGGCAAAATTTCTTTATCAGCCAAGTGGCTCTTGCTGATATTCTGAAAGCATCATTAAAGCTGTTGCTAATGCCAAATTTTTCACTTTACTCCTTTGTGAAATATTTGTGTGCAGGTATCAAACTATGATGTATGCAACTTACAGAACACAAAGCTTATTGAGCAGTATAGCAGTGTAGAAATTTATAAGATTACTCTTATGAAAATGTTGTTAAACTGCAACATTACACTCTAGCAGTGAATGTGATTCAGTTGTGAATATAAGCATTATATGAATTTAGGTTGTGAGTAAGTTGTTAATTATGGCATACTGTGCTATGGACATTGGGTGTTTAATATTGTAATATTCCACCATACTCTTAGACCTGTATGTATCCAAAACAAGCTTTATAAAGTAATGATAATTTTATTACTTAATGGTTTCTGCATGATTTATTAGAAAAAAAAACAAGCATTAAATTAGCAGTACACAGTGAAAAACTCAGTAGCAGAGAGTGGTGGGGGAGAGAACAGTTTGAAAAATGCAGCATACTTCATAATTGCATTTATTATTTGTTATTGTGTAAGTAGTACTGGTTGATGAATCACTTGAAGCATGCTATTGAGAACTGAAAATGGGAGGGAGACCCCCTTCCCTAAATAAATTGTGTGGGTTCATTAGCAGTGGCTTACTCCACAAATTTTGCCTGATGTACTCCACAGGCTATGCCTAATGTACTCCACAGGCTATGCCTGATGTACTCCACAGGCTATGTCTGATGTTTCAATACAAACTATGCCATATGTACTCCACATGCTATGCCTGATGTACTCCACTGGCTGTGGGTGATGTACTCCACGGGCTATGCCTGATGTTCAACACAAACTATGCCTCATGTACTCCATAAACTATGCCACATTTTTCCTCAGTTCACTGCTCATATTTAAATAACTATGCCTTCAGCATAAATGCTGAAATGCTTAAATATCGTATAGCTTTTTCACTCATTCTTTCTGTATCCAGTTTTGGACCAGACAGAAGTACATACAGGGACATAGAGTGCCAGGGGTAGGTTCCAAAATACTAAGTGGATGTAGTTCACATATGAATGACATGTCTTGGAAACAAAACATCCATTATCGGCATCATGGAAGCTACCACACAATTATCCAGCATTGAAATCCCCTTTTGCTACTAAACAGAAAGCAGCAAAGAAAATAGGCTGAAATGTACATTTTGAATGAGTGGGAGTGGACAACCATTGATCCTAAAGGCATAAAAAGGGCTAACACAGGGGGTAGTATTAAAGCAGATAGGGCTTTTAAGCAATTGTTATATGTCATTGCTCTTGAATTAACACTGAGTTGGATCAGCTTAGTGTGAGAAAACAAAATCAGCATAGAGGCAGGAGGAGGAATGCGTTAATGATGGGGCAGCGCCAATAAAATGTGATAAGTTACATTGTCAGAGAGAAAAGCTAGATTACAGTCAATGTAGCTTACTGGCAGCATTCATATGCTTCTGTATTTAACACCTCTCTCTTGAGAATGTGCCACTGATTTTTCAGTGGGCATAATGAGCTTTCAGTACAGCAGCAAGAGATTTCACAATATGTTATGATATGAATGTTTCAGAGTACATTTCTTTATGAAGTAGATGTAATGACAGATGCAAAGGTTCTTGGGGCCATGTGTGATACTCCTTAGAAATATGTAGGGGACTAACATAATATGGGAATATGTAGGCGACTTTGATGATGTGGATCTGGTGGGCCATTGATATTAGTTTCACTGATTTAAGGGGTCTATATTATAACAACGAACAATCAGATGACCGAACATTGTTATATCTACCCCTAAATGTCGAAAATCCAAAACAGCGAACAAATAGAATAGCGATTTTTTTTTTCCCCAGGGGGAAAAAAAAATCACTGTTCCCCAAAAAAAAAAAAAAAAAAAATCCTAAACACTAAATAAAGTGGGGGGCTTCACCCCCCACACCCCCCTACTTAAATATACCAACTCCGAGATCCTACTACAGTGGAGGAAACGGCACAACCCGGAAGGACGGCCCAGCGATTTCTTTCCCTGGGAAAAAATTAGTTGTTCTGGCCGTTCGCTATTTTGCCGGTTCGACATGTTGTGTTCGCTCTAACAGCGTTCGATCATCTGATTATTCGCTGTTCTAAAGTAGACGCGATTTAAGTTCCTTCTTAATTGTTCAACATTATGTTCACGGTTTTCTAGGACTTCATTTTATGTGCTGATTTTATTAATTGATTTACTCCATTTATTTTTAATTTTACTCCACATGGATGCAGATTCTAACAAAGAGCGTACTGTAATAAATTAAACTTTGTAACATACTTTGCAGTAATTTTGACCCATTTTGTAAATTTTGAGAAACTGGTGATAGCTATTTAATTTTGTTATTCACTAGCTGACATAGGCAGTAACTGCCAACATAGAATGCTGCTTGTTCTCTGATAGTTGTAGTGGAGAAGAGCTGGAATTTTTATACACTGATATGTCCAAGAAACAGATTTTGCCTACAAAAGCCACTACAGGATCAGCAAAGATATTATGCATTATTTTGAAATCATGGAGAGAGATCAGTCCATCTGTGGCATGGCCGGCTGGACTGGCAGCCATCTCCTCTCATGATGACAAATACTGGATTCCCCCTAAAAAGAAACCAGTTACATAGCCAATCACTAAAGCCAATTATTTTTTGTCTTTGTAACAAGACAATTCTTCTTGCGTCACAATGGCACTAGAAGTTTAAATAAAATACACGAATTTGAGGCCTTCCTGATCCTTGAGCACATCCATGTGTGTGCCATTAATGAAACATGTTTCAGCGTATTGATAACACGTTCTGTATACATGGTTCATTGGTAATCATTCATTCAATCCCAGTGGGAACTGTGGGTACATCTCCCTATGTATATGTGGCACCCTCATCTCATGCAGAATTCCACATGACACAAACCTTGAGATTCTTGAGTTCATGGTCACTCTTGACAATACCACCCTCATCCAGACAAATTGTGTGTTTGCCATTGTCTTTTGGCAGTCATAATTTATACCTGAATTACTTGGAAAAATGTCCGTGAAAATCCAATGGACTGCTTTTGATGATTTCAGATGTCCTATCAAATGGAACAACTTTACAACTAGTAATAAGTATGGACAGTGGTTCCTTTATTTTTAAATGCCAGCCCCCTAAACAGGTTTGTACATCTTCCCACTAGGCGTGCAAACCTTTTTGACATTTTTCTCACCAGTGTTGCTCTTGTCTGCACCCCACTGTGTGTCCTATCCTTTCTTGTTAAGTCTGACAACTAGACTGTCATCTTTTCCTAAGAGCCAGCACTACGCCTCCACTAAATGCTTATATATTTAGAGCCTCCTCCAAAGCCAACCTCCTATTGTTCTCAGATATCAAAGATTTCTCTGGCCATGCCCTAACACTGGAAACTGTTGGACTGGTTACCTCTACACCTGTTCTGTCTGGTAGTGAACTCCTGACAAACTCGAGCTCTTCCTCTAACCAATAATCCAACACAGGCAAATCTAAAGACCTCATTGCCACCAGTAAAACAGTGACTTCTCCAAAAAGCTCTGAGGTTAGAGTGCAAATTTCAGCTCTTCAGTTCAGCTATGTGATTCTGTTTCAGGTTTTTTCAATTGTGATTCTATAGCTTTGGGATAGTGTTTGAGCTTCTGTTGTGCTTTTCTCTTTCTACCCTCTGTGCCCTTCCTCATACCCTTCAGAGCCTTTGGTAATATTATTCTTACCCTAGGTTTCTTTTTTGGTGAGCTTAGCAACCATTATTTCAGCAGGTTTCCCTACTAAAGAGTGTTTGCCAGTGATTAAAACACATTCCCTCCTCCTGGGCAGGTGACTAACTGCTTGGATGCTAGCTTTACAGCACATGGTGGTTCCTACTTGTGTGTAGATTAATAATGGATAAAGAACCTAAACAATATTTCAAAAGTTGTAAAGTATGAGCACAAGATCCCTGCACAAGATCCTCATGACTTGCTTGTCATATTCCTAGGGGTAGCTCAGTTGGACAGTGACTGTGCTATTTGCAAAATGTTCAATTCTTCTATCCCATAGGATATAGGAAGCAAGTTGATATTGTAAGGGCTGCTAGTAATGAGTGCAGACCCCCCCCCCCACCGAAGGATCCAGACAAAACAACTTCTAAGGCGATTCAGTCAGAAAAACATAAAGAAAAGAGAAGGGCAGAAGAATCGCATCTCCCCGTGCTAGTGAAATTGAGTCCACCAAAATTGCCAGGATTGCTATTCCTTCTCCAAGAATAGGGTCTTCTGCTATTGCTACCCTGGCCAGAACTTTCCCACAGTTGCACAAGGTGAATTTGCTTGAGTGTCAGTATAATGTAAAAAAAAAAAAAAAAAAAAAGACAAAAGGCATCATGCCGAATGCTGTTGCTTACAGGAAATCATTGCTGATGTGGTTTCTAAGTGTGCGCCAGCAGTAATTCACTTGTTTTGGGATATTTCTCCCTTCACTGAGTTGGAACAACTATTGAGTTGGTATATACAAGTTTGGGGTGAATGGGAGGCTTGCTGTCTACATTGGGGCAGTGTGCAGGGGGCCTTCCCCACCCGTGTTAAATGCAATTACAATTGTTTGTTTGGTTTTTTTTTTTGCCCTTCTGCATTTTGTGTATTTTTGTTTTAATTGTATTGATTTACACTGAAAGGAAGAAATTAAATATTGCATACTGTTCTACAATGTCAGGAATATTACATTATCTTACACATTTACATTTTTTTTATCCATTTGGCTCTTTGGCTTTATGGAAGTCGGTGTTTCATAGTAGCCCGCCTTGCCAGATTTTCTTCCTCTCATCCAGAAAGACCAATTCTGCAACAAGGAGGACAAGAAGTTTCTGTTCTGAACAATAACTCTCTAAGCACATGCTGTCAAGGCCTTCTTCTGTTTCTTTTTTTCACTTTTACGGGTCCCTCAGGAGCACCACACCCTTGGACTAGAAGCAGTAGATGTAGGCCTTCGTGAAGACCCATCTCTAGTGCTTTGTCATTTTTGCCCCGACTGTAGCTACAATGGGCCAAATAATTCTGCCTAAGGTACTTCCAGTTATTCCTCCTCCTGACTGTTCCAACACAAGCAGTGATGATTTGGAGCAGAAACCTGCAGTTCTTCTTATGGTGCAGATTGACATTTCAGTACTCTACACTGATTATATTGATGCTGTGAATGGCTGTATTCCCGGAGTTTAGCTCCAGACTCTTGATGTCATTTTCCGCACTGTTCTTGACATTAGAGCATTTGGCATTCATCTTTTCAGCAGCGAAGTTTGCCATTTTCACCTTGACACTAGTTTTCAGAGTTGGGGCTGTTTTGTCAGTAAGGATTCCAATTGGTGTGGTTACATTGACTGTGGCCCCTGGTAGTAAGGTGGATTGGTATTAAGGTGGATTTGATGGTGCAGAAGAGAACTGACGTGCAGGAACCAGTGATTCTGTCCGGAGACATCCCTGAAGTTTGGGCTTTTAACAGACCATCATACTTGCTCCCACAGGACAGGAGAATTTTTAGATCTAAACTGTTGCAATCTGGGGTTCCTCTTTCTAAGAAAGTTTGGACAACTCTCTTCATCATAAGCCACCAACAGCAGCAGTATTTTTTTGCATTCTGCTTCTCTCTGGATTATCATTGTTCTACTAATGTTGTCAAATGTTTAATGTTTGCCCCCCTCCACAAAACAGCACTGATTGATATCTATCAATTTTGGCAGCACCTTTGCCATTCTTTTAGTTAGTATATTCTTATATATGCTGTTATAGACATAAAGACTTTGTAATCGTGGTTTAAAATTGACATGGGCCTATATGAAGGTTGGTCTGATGGATGTTTACTGTCTTTAGGTATTAATGCCACCACAGCTTTCTTCCTCGGTGCTGCTGCTTCCCCTCCTTGTCAAATGTTGTTAATCAATTGTTAATTTACCTCTAACTTTGGCATGCTTAGACCTTCCAGAAGTATTTCCATTTGTACTTTTTTTTCCACATTCCTCTGCTTTATGCAAATTTTCATAAAAATTCTGAAATATCTTTAATACCCCTACAGGAGCTCTTTATTATTTTTTCTTGTTATAGGTTCGCTAAGTATGACAACAAGCCTTTTACTTCCTGTTGCCCAAATCATTGTGCTAACAGTTGTTCTCTGGAGTTATTATCAAAAAAATAGTTGCTTAACAGCAATGCTCATGCATATTATTCAAATACTACCTTATTTTTTGTTTATAACTATGCTTTTGTGCCTCTTCTTGTTATCCGAGATTTACCTTGTTCAGCCTCAGCCAGGAAAAGGCTGGTTAAGACGAAATGCATCAACTCCCCATTCCCAGATGCAGATCCTCATGAAGAGGAAGTATCGCTTAAACACCTTTCGGAAGATGGACTCTTCAGCAATATCATGGAAATGCCCATAAACCCCACATCACCAGAGAAAGCTCTTGCAGGAGATGTACAGGTCCTCTTCCCCGGCAGCTTGGGTAGTGACTCTGCTGGTTTGTAAACAGGTTTTGCTGTAATGCATGGAAGTAATAAGATTTGAACTAAAACAGTCACAGGAAACTTGGCAGCCTGCTGTGGATCCCAAAAGATAGACAGCAGTGGAGCAAGGGATCTCTTGTGGACTCCATAGCTGAAGCTGCAGCCATCAACAGAGATGTCCCAGAAGATAGCTAGGCTATTCAACTCCAAACAGAGAATCTAGGATGATGGATAGGCTAGGGAAGCAGGTGTCTGCATCCAGTATATTCTTGGTCAGAGTCCTGAACTACGTGGTGCTAGTGGTCAGGTTTCAGAGGGCTGTAGTAGACAAAATAGGCACACTGAGGCAGTTGCCAGTGGGTGATTTGAGAACACAACTGGACACCAGGTTGCAAAAATAAGTTCCATCTCCCCTGACCTTGTGTCTGATTCATAATGCAGCAGATGGTGCGACTACAGCAGCAGTCTCAGGCCTAGTTATGAAAAGACAGGTGTGGTTGTGTCTCACAGATTTTGCTGACAACTTTAAGATACTATTTGGCAATGCAACTTTTGATAGCACAACCTTGTATGGACAACAAGTTAAGGCAAAGGTGACATAGTATGAGCAACTGGACAAAACATTTACAACTGTTGGGGTAAAGTTTGCATCTCCTTATAGAACACTTAAAAGAAGTAAAAAAGGAGCTGTGATTGTGGTATAAGTCTCATCAGTCTCAGAACAGACAGCAGTAGAGCAGAAGTTCCTGTGGTAGGGAAGACTTTCGGGTCAATGCCCATCCTGGAGGCAGAGGTAGTCCCAACTGTCTGTATTCTTCTTTTTTGAGGATCTCATCAGTATGAATCCTGAAGAGACTACTTGACTGTTTCAGTCTGGAGGCAGTTGGGAGTTATCTTCCCCGCAACTTATGGCATAGTGGGCCATCCCCTCAGACAAGTGGTTAAGGGAAATTATATCCAGAGGATGCTTTATTTCCTTTTTGGAAGTTCCCCCATGCCATCTCACCCACTCCATCAAAAGAAGGTAGCTGTAAAGGAAGTCAATAACCTCTTACAGAAAGGGCCATCCAGGAGGTCCCACTAGGGAGGATCAAAATTCTACTCCAGGTACTTCTTAATGTTCAAGACAATAAAGGACCTCAGACCCATTCTTGATCTAAATCAGCTAAACCAATTTGCAAGGAAGTCCTAAATGACCTTGGGTATAGTCCATCATGCTGTGCCTTCAGTCAGGGAATTGGATGTGCTCTATTGATGTCCTTCCATATTACTATTGCAATATTTTTCATGAAAAGGATCCCCTGCCAAGAGTAGCCCAACGTCCAGCCAGTATATCAAAGTTTTAGGATTATAAGGATGTTGTACATTACATGTATGCTTCCCACATATGTTGTTAGGCATAAAGGTGATGTATGGATGTACATACCTCAGAACTTCTTTGCCATCAGTCTGAATACTCCTTTAATTTGTGGTGGTTACCAAACTGTTTTCAGATAAATGCCCTGTTGGGGGATTTCTGCTTATCTTATTTTTTTTTTTTTGGTTTGCGAGGTTGCATGTCATCCAGAAAGGGAAAAATGTCAGTATGGTAGATAGAGTCCCTTTAAGAACTGTCACGAGCAGTGTCTTTTTTTTTGGGTGCATCTCACAACCATATTACGTGCTCGATTTGTCAAGCGTTTGTCCCCAAGACCCTTCATGATGGTCTCTCCTCCTTGTATATCTACCTGGAGAACCAAAGACTTATGTTTTTGGCATGGAGTGTGATAGCAGAATAGTTCCCTACAGAGGGTCAGCCGTCTGCCAAGAAGACCACCAAAAAGTTAGGTCAGATTTGGCTGTTGTACTGGTTCCCCGGATGTCTCTCAAGGCTGGTGAAAGCTCGGAGGATTGTCCAGCTGTTCCATTGGATTCCTCTGCCGTGACTGCTCCAGAAGCTAGCATGGATCTGGCATGGCAGATGTCCATTGCAGATGTTAAGGGAGAGCCTCTGCTGATAATATCCAAGGGACCATGGAGCATTCAGACTCTTTCAGACAAGATTCAGACATGGAGACTCTTATTCAGAAGGAGATTCCCACTACATTGAGTGTCGGCAAGGGTACGAACCTCCCACGATCTTTACAGATGACGTTCCTCAAAAGAAAAAAATGGAAAACTAAACACATCTCCCCTGCTTCCAAAGAAGCCCAGCAGGAATAGCAGGATTTTACTCAGGGGTTGTTTAATGCACTCATGGCCTTGAAGCCTCCCCAGGGAGCTTTTGTTCCTGATCCCCCTTAGTCTTCTACTCATCTTAAGAGGCCTAGGGAGAAGGACTCATCTGATGAGGACTTTGGGAAAAGCCTTGACTTACTCCTGTCAGATCCCTTTTCCACTGGACTATGGTTCTGAGGAGGAAGATTCCATTAGCTAAGAATCTCCCCTTGAGGAACTTTCTTTTGGGGGATACTATCTCTTGTATGATGGAATTCTTTAAATGGGACTGTACTCAGGTTTCTGACATCCAGGAGAGGTATTATGAACTCCTCCAGATGGAGCCCCCCACCAAGCCCTCTGCTGTCCCTGTGGTCCTAGGTGCCCTGTAGGAGACTTTTTTCAGCAGCTTCTCAGGCTCCTGATGTCCTACTTCCAGCCCCTAAAAAGTCTGACATGTTTTATAAGGTGCCATTGTAAGCTTCTCTACAAATGTCTTTCTGCTGACCTGTCTGTTGTGTCTTGTCTCTTTTGACAAATTTTCCAAGCTTTTCCCTTCTACTAAATTGCTTCCTACTGACGAGGGCAGCAGGGCCATAGAATGGCTTGGCAAAAAGGTGTATACTACTGCTGCCCTGGCCTTTTGGACTATTAATTATTAGACCCATATGACAAGGTATGTCTTAGCTCTCCTATCTCAGGCCTATCAAGTTACCTCTGACCTTCCTGACTCTGAGGGGAAGATTTTGGCTCTCTCTTTGTTGAGATCCGCTATTCTATTAAATGTAGTTATGATGCAGCTGCCTTTCATTCTGTGTTGATACGTTACTCTTAGCTTCACCTCCAACCTTTGCCTGATGATATTATGTCTAAATTGATGGATGCTCTCCTTGGGAACAAAAATCTCTTTGGCTCTGTAGTTGCTGAGCTGTTCAAGTCCATGCAAAAAAAGGGCAGGGCCTTGCAGGATCTGAAGCATATTTTTGTTTCCCCTATTCCTAAATTTCAGAGGAATTAACCCTCTAAGCCTGCCTTTGTGTTTAGACAGTCTCATCCTCCTCCCAAAGGTAAAGAGGGCTCTAGACGGGCTCCTCCTGCTAAGTTTACTCAAACTCCTTCTATTCAGAAGCCTCCTTTTCTAAACAAGCCAGGGTCTGTCTGACTATTTTCTTCCCTCCATACTAAGTCATGTTATTTTGTCTCTTCATCTTTCCCTCTCTCTCTTCCCAGTTGGTTTAAGATCACTCAGGATTCCTGGGTTCTGTCCATCATTTGTCAAGGATACTTCATGGTGTGAAGATTCCTTTCTCCTTTTCTGGGCATTCCTCAACCTCCTCAGGAACAGTTGCCTTTTTTCTGGATATACTCTGGGGCCTTTTGCCGAAAGGCACGCATCCAAGCAGTTTCTGCTCCTCAGAGAGGGAACGGTTTTATTCGTGTGTTTTGGTTCTCAGGAAAGAAGGCACCTGGAGGCCCATCCTGGACCTTTTTCAGCTCAACACCTTTCTGAAGATCCCTTCCTCTCAAATTTTGTCCCTTCAGACTCTCCTCTCCTTCTACCTCAGGCTTTCCTGATTGTTCTGGATCTCATGGATGCTTATCTTCACATCTTTATGCATCATTGTTTCAGGAAATATTTGCATTTCTCTGTTTCTTCCTTGCATTTTCAGATCTTTGCTTTGCCCTTTGGCCTCTCTACTGCCTCATGGGCTTTTCACCAAATGCCTCATTCCTATAATTGCCTTTTACATAATGAAGGGGATACAAATGTTTCCTTACCCGAACAGCCTGCTCATTCAGGCTTCCTTTCCAGTGACCTTGTTTAAACATCTTCACTGTGCTATTTACCTCTTACAAAAGCCTAGGGTTTACAATAAACTTCTAGAAATCCTTTCTGACTCCTCCTCAGGATCATGTTTTTCTCAGTTGCAGGCCCCAGAACATTTATATGCTGGCTTCCCTGCCACCACCCAAGGGTCTTACTCTGATCGCCTTTTTTCAGTCCCTTCTTCCTATGGTCTCAAGTTACAGCTAGAGAATTTCTAAGGGCTCTGGGATTCATGGCTTCCACCAGTCCTATGCTACTTCTTGTCAGACTTCATATGAGGAAACTACAGTGGTTCCTGAAGTCAGTGTGGCTCCAACATTGTAAAGGCTGAGACTTTCTAGTATGCTATTCCGTGTCTCAAGCTAGAGCTTTAGTGGTAGATTCATCAGCTGTTTCTCAAACCAGTGCTTCCCTTTCAGCCCCAAGTCCCCTCTTAGGTACCCTTTTTGGATGCCTTAGACATGACTTGGGGTGCTTCTTTTGGTCCTGTCAGGGGTCTTTGGCTCATTCATCAGAGCGCAGACAATATCAACATCAAAGAGATGAGAGTTCTCCTTGCTTTTCAGGCTGTTCATGCTCTTCTTCTTCAGGTGCCTCTCAAAATCTTCAAAGACAATACCACAGTGATGTGCAGACTAGCTTTTCAAGTTTGGGATCTGGCTTTTCAATATCTGGTGACTCTTCAGGCTTACATTCACTCAGAACAAAATCAGTGTGGCAGACTCTCTGAACAGGTCCATAACACAGGCTCATGAATGGATGTTTCACAGAGGTGTTTTTCTGGACATTGCCCACCAGTGGGGTACTCCTCAGGTAGATCTTTTTGCCTCCCCTCTGAATAGACAACTTCATCTTTTTTGTACCAGATTCCCAAGTTCTCTGTCATGGAAGGAAGATGCCCTCTGTTTTTATTGGAAAGGGATGTTTCTCTATGCATTCCCTCCCCTTCTTCTCATGCCGAGGGTCCTGCTCAAGATAGGGCAGTACTCGCTAAAATCTTGCTGGTGACTCCATTTTGGCCCAGACAAAATTAGTTTTCT
This sequence comes from Protopterus annectens, assembly GCF_019279795.1. NCBI lineage: Eukaryota > Metazoa > Chordata > Ceratodontiformes > Protopteridae > Protopterus > Protopterus annectens. Next base: position 643,299,265 of record NC_056731.1, on the reverse strand, counting down.
CTTCTGCAGCAAGCCAAGGGCATTCACCACAAGTTGCCTCACAGGGTGGACCTACTCACACAAGACAAGGGATTTCTCATCCATCCTCACTTGTCCATTCTTCAATTGATACTGTAGGTGATAGGGTTTTCATCCATTTTAGGCATCTTTTTTTTTAGAGAATGTGCTTCAGGTTCTGCAGGAGGCCAAGAAACCCACTGGGGTTATACAACGTGATTGCAGACAAGGTGTGCAGGCAAATACTGCTCCCATATGAATGGTCTCTCAACAGAAAGAATAGCCCTCAGTATATTTTATAAGTGGAGAATGCCTTGTTGTAAGTTCTTCGTTACTTCATCTTTCAATACCAACTGACAGCAGTTTTTCAATATCATTCCTCAACCAGGACATCTACCAGGAAACACATTCTCCCAAGATTGTCAGCCAGGTCTCCTTTATGCATTCCCTTCTATTCCACTCTTAACCAGATTTGTTCAGAAAGCCAGAGCATGTAGAGCACATTGTATTTTCGTAGCCCCATTCTGTCTCACCAGATATCTTGCTGTGGCCTTACCTCAAAAGAGTAGATCCCTTATTCTTTAGAGCTCTTCTCTTTTGGCACACTCATCTGGTTGACTTCATCCAGACCAGGTTGTTCCCAGCCAAAGTTGTCAGCATGAATACTACTATTCAAAAAACTTTGGAAAGAAAGATTTATAAAGGTAAATGGAAAATGTTTTTCCATTGGGCCCAGACGAATAGTGTAGAGCCTACATCAACTTCCCTAGCTAGTATACTCCTGTTTTTTTAGCAGAGCTTTTCAACATAAGAGCCTGTTACTTGACTATTAAGGTTCACTTAGCAGCCATTTCATGTTACCATGATGGCTTTTAGATATTATCTTTGGCATTCCTTTAGACCTGAAAGCTTTCATTGAAGGCTACTCCAGACCCCCCCCCCCCCCGGCTTGGTAAAACCAGTTCTGTCTTGGGATTTGGATTTTGTGGTGGAAATCTTAACCAAACCACCATCTGAACCAGTGAAGTCTGTGTGTCAAGTTTTTGTCAAGGAAATCAGCCCTTTTAGTGGCTATCACATCTGCCAGAAGAAATTTTGAATTCCACACTTTGTCCTCACAGTAGCCATATATTGTTTTTCTTTCAGAGTCACACTTTGGATTAAGCCATCCTTCATACTGAAGGTGGCAACACAAACCAATGTGAACCAGTCTATAAATTTAGCAGGGAATATCATCCTCATTGTTTGAATGCTCACAGGCAACATGGTTTCTATAAGGAAGATTATCAATTATTTGTGCCCTTTTCGCTGGCAAGGAAAGGTAGTAAAATATTCAAGATTAATTTATCTAAGTGGTTATCCAGTTGCATATGTCTGGATGCCGGAATGACCAAGTGACCCACCCACCTTTCCGCTTTGGACTTGTCATTTCCTAAGAGACCTGTTGGGAAGTTTTGTTCAGGATTGCCTTCCAGGTTCTACATTCTAATTCTTTTTTAACACCTTTATTGAATTATCACTTAAGACATAGGCAAATGTAAATTTATATAAAAGAAAAAACATGTTAACAAGTTCACAGTTACAAACATTTTACGTTGCATATGTGTTTTTATACATTTATCAATCCACCATTATCTAAATTGCTTAATTCCTGCCTTCCTTTAAACCTTAGTCCTCCTTCAAAACATTATTTTGCATGTATTAATCCCACAATTTGTATTTTTATGTAGTTTGCTCCTACCCTTTTCTAAATATCTTGCCTCCAGTTCTTTTATCTCTGTTATAGTATTCACAGCTTCAAATGCAGTTGGTTTAGAACATTTTACTTCTTTATCCCTTTATTGGGAGGTGAGCTAGTTAGACCTTTTTATCAATCTGGGTATTTCCCTGCAGTGCAAGGTATTATGGATTACAGGAAGAGGTTGACCTTGTGAGGACTTTGTTGACAGGCAGAGTATGACAAGGGGAACACTCCAGTGGTTTACAGTGTCCATACACAGGTCAGATATAGTTGATGTTTTATTAAGTGCATAACTTATAAATTTCATGGTGACGCTCTCCTACCAAACAAGTTGCCAAAGATGCTGCATTCAGCTGCAAACTGTATTCTCATTTAAATAGCTGCATATGAGGCATCTCTTTCCATGTGACACAAATACAGTGGAATATAGGCATTAAATTCTTGTGGTGAAATTACCACATAAATTGGGCAAAAAAAAAAACAAAACAAAAAAAACAACACTGGCCTTGTATGCAAGATATTCTTCTCCCATCACATGCTTCTTTGCAGATTGTAAGGCTACCTATGTACCAGACGTTTTAGTGAAATACCAATTCTGTTCCACTATGCAAAGCAGGTCCCACCATGGATGTAGCTAATAACAGACTTATAAGTCTCACGAGTGTCATTTTTAAGGTCATGGAATATATCATAGCAGATCTCCTAAATGATAATGTAGGGAACCTTCAGTCCCTGCATTACAAGTATGATTTTGTTAAAGGGATACATGTTGATTGATCAACAGCAGTTTTATCAAGTGCTGAACAACCAAAAGGAAAGGAGGAACAACTTTCACTGAAGCTCAGAGGTAACTTATTTTTCCACACCCCATCTCCTGAACTTAAATATATGTATTCCAAGGTCACCCAGCAGCAGCAGAGAAAAATGAAACCTCCACTCTCATTTTAAATTGTTTTGCCATCTTTCGTCCAATCATTCAGCACTTGATAAAAGTGCTGTTGATTAAATGACAGGCACCATTGTTAAAAGTAGATCCTGTCAGCTCTATCAAAGAAACTAGTTATATTAAGTAACGGAAGTCATAGATATGGACTGTACCATCCATGCTTCTTATGTTCACCTAGGTATGGCCTTTAATAAAATTCCCCATGGAGCGTATATAGCTCAGCAGTAATGCTTACATCATCAGCTGGATGTCCAGCTTTGCTCACTGAATGGATTCACACACAGAGGGTTGGGTGTCTGTTTTCCGCACTAAAGCATATCATCAGTGGTCTTACCCAAAGCTCTGTTCTAATGTAAAAAAAAAATGAAAAGACCAATGGTTAGACCACAGCTGAAGATAAAAATGGAATAATCCACGTCAGGAAATAAATCACTTGCAGCTTCACAGTAGTGCCCTTTATAAAACCAAAAGTTGTAACTGAGATGTAGTAGTCAAGGTAGGAAACGGTTCACTTGCAGTTTCACACCACTTTATTAAACAAGAGTAAGCACTTTCGCGATCTAAGTCAGCTGATCGCTTCTTCAGACTCATAAAAACAGTTAAAACATTGGTATTTAAAATATGGTTCAACCAATGAAAACACATATAGAACTATGACATAGACTAATTAAAATTGCATACATCAGTACATTAATTTGCCTTCTGCATAAGATGAAATAAAATATACATATAACAGACACATTTTATGTAATAATCCATATTACTTAATGTTTTAGTGGTCTGGATTTTAAAAAAGGTTTCAAGGAAACAGCATTGTTCAATCCAGGAGACTTATCTGCCTGAAGTAATAAAATCCATCTTTGTTCTGCTTCCTCTACCTTATTCCTTATATCACCTCCCCTCTTACTTTTATCTATTATTTCTAAAACCATGAAATTAAAAATGTTTCCTATCTTCTTCTTCTAGATGTTTTGCTAAAGCACTTGTGTCTTTTTTATTTCTTATATCTCTAAGGTGTTCAAGGATACGTTCCTTTAGACACCTATTGGTTTTGCCTATATAAAAGGCATGACAGACAGTGCAGAAGCTGAAATAAACCAAATTTTGTGTTCTGCAGTCAGTATAAAAATCTATATCAATTATAAATCCTAGTGTAGGATGTTTATACGTAGATTTATTATATAAATAGTCACATGCTGTACAATTTCTGCAAGGAAAAGTCCTCTGCCTATCAGATAGGATCATTCTTTCATTGTTTCTGGATTTATAACAGAGTTGCCTTTTTAAGGACCTCTTATTTCTAAAAGAAAAGCTGGGTCTATCTTCTAACAATTCTCTCAAGTCAGGATCCGACAATAAAACATTCCAATTCTTCTCAAAAATATTACAGAACCTTCTGATGTCACTTGAATAAGTTATAGGGAATCTAACTTTAAAATCATGACCTTCCTTGCTTTTAACATCTTCTATAGTATTTGAGAAGAGCGGTTTACATCTCCCATCCCTATTTTCAATGGTATATTTAGAGCTTTCATTTATGTCTTTCTTACTATAACCTCTCTTTAAGAAGTCTTTCTCTAATATAGTCATTGTCTTCACAAAGCCTTCATCTGTATTATGTAAGCGGCTTATTCTCATATATTGTCCTTTCACTACATTTTTATGTACAAATGTTGGATGCATACTAGTCTTATGTAAGATACTATTTCTCCATGTAGATTTTCTATACATCCCTGTTGTAAGTTCAACTAACGCAGTCTTCTTAACCAAAACATCTAGGAACTCAATAGAGTCCCTGGAATGTTGGCTAGTGAATCTTAAAAATTCAGTGGTGCTATGTAAGTACTCCACCATCTCTTGCAACTCTTCACTAGTACCATCCCATAACAGGAAGACGTCATCTACAAAACGTATATACCATACAATTTTGCCAGCATATTTATTGCTAGCACTTAATACATGATCTTTTTCCCATGCAGCCAATGCTAAGTTGGCGTAGCTGTTGGCACAAGCCGTGCCCATTGCTACACCAACTTTCTGCAGATAAAACTTATTGAATAAAAAGACATTATTTTCTAGGACAATATCAAGCAACTCACATATCAAATTAATCTTAGTGCTTTGAAAAACTTGTACAGCATGTGACTATTTATATAACAAATCTACATATAAACATCCTACACTAGGATTTATAATTGATATAGATTTTTATGCTGACTGCAGAACACAAAATTTGGTTTATTTCAGCTTATGCACTGTCTGTCATGCCTTTTATATAGGCAAAACCAATAGGTGTCTAAAGGAATGCATCCTTGAACACCTTAGAGATATAAGAAATAAAAAAGACACAAGTGCTTTAGCAAAACATGTAGAAGAAGAAGATAGGAAACATATTTTTAATTTCATGGTTTTAGAAATAATAAATAAAAGTAAGAGGGGAGGTGATATAAGGAATAAGGTAGAGGAAGCAGAACAAAGATGGATTTTACTACTTCAAGCAGATAGGTCTCCTGGATTGAACAATGCTGTTTCCTTGAAACCTTTTTTAAAATCCAGACCACTAAAACATTAAGTAATATGAATTATTACATAAAATGTGTCTATTATATGTATATTTTATTTCATCTTATGCAGAATATAAGGCAAATTAATGTACTGATGTATGCAATTTTAATTAGTCTATGTCATAGTTCTATGTGTTTTCATTGGTTGAACCATATTTTAAATACCAATGTTTTAACTGTTTTTATGAGTCTGAAGAAGCGATCAGCTGACTTAGATCGCGAAAGCGCTTACTCTTGTTTAATAAAGTGGTGTGAAACTGCAAGTGAACCGTTTCCTACCTTGACAACTACATCTCAGTTACAACTTTTGGTTTTATAAAGGGCACTACTGTGAAGCTGCAAGTGATTTATTTCCTGACGTGGATTATTCCATTTTTATCTTCAGCTGTGGTCTAACCATTGGTCTTTTCATTTTTTTTTTCGCTTGAGGTGTATACCAGGCATTTATCCAGCTTTTGTTTTCTTTCACGTGTGTCTGTTCTAATGTCCTCTACTCTCTGACCTGTTGTTTTCTGATAATGCAGATGTTGATGGGCTGTTTCTCGCTAAGTTTATCAGTGACTGCAAATAAGATGTCATCTCCTCCCCTAAAGATGTGCACATTCTTCAACATGGGCTCAGTCAGACTAACTCCTGCTACATTGAGCATGGGCTTAGTGTTAACGACAATAAATGTTTTGTACTTTTGGCAAGCAAGAATTTCCCCTCTTCTTAACATCAGAAAGATACCTTAAAATTGATTTATTCATAAGGCATCCAGCTACCTTTTGTTGACATCAAACTATCTTTTGACCATCATATATCTTTCAGTCTTAGAAAATCCTTCTACATAATGCAGTTAATTTATAAAGGCAGTGTCTTCCAGGAGTAGGAAAGTCAAAATCTCTCTATATGCAGTCTTCATCTTACCCATTAAAGAATACAGTGCCCTCTTTGACATGTACCTGTCTAAGCATTGTATCCAACTTGAAAAGCCTTAAATATTTCTCACCAAGAAAATTGCTGGTTTAAACTCACTAAGCTATGCAAAAAGATTAAAAAGCCCTCTTATTAAAGTCTGTGTCATATATGCTCCTTTATGGTGATCTGTGCCTGGGCTTCATTGCTATGAAAGACTTTACCCGGCTTTATCTTCTACACCTGTGGAAAACATATAGCACCATAAACTGCCATACCAAATATCTTAACCTTCACCAGCACATAAAATAGAACATGCTGAAATAATATTCCTAATTGAGTACATCCCCAGCTTATGCTTCCTTTACACATCAAACAGTGGAACACACTGGTCACATTCAAAACTAATCTAAACGATTGTATTGGATAGTCATAACTTTAGTCCTGGGGTATTAACATCGCACTTCTCAGTCAAGGAGCCTAATATATCCAGTTTTTCTTGGGCTTAGCTGGCTAGGCTTCTCAAAGGGCTTTTGGGTTGCATGCCTAGTGCATACCTACGAATCTGTCAGTTTTTAGATTTGAACAAGAAACACTATAGAAATTCTTTCCAATTAAACATATGAGGTTGTCGAATCTTTGCGGACGGTTCTTCATAACTTATAACAGCTTCATCTCAGTTATTCTCTGTACATTACTGCAATTCTTTAAGGGTGGTTTTCATCACGAGTACAGTGGATATAAAAAGTTTACACACCCTTGTTAAAATGCCGGGTTTTTGTGATATAAAAAAATGACACCACAATAAATAATTTCAAAACTTTTCCCGCCTTTAATGTGACCTATAACCTGTACAATTCAGTTGAAAAAAAATCTGTTAGTGGAAAAAATATAAAAAATAAAAAACGTACAATACGCTGGTTGCATAAGTGTGCAGACCCTTAAACTAATACTTTGTTGAAGCATCTTTTGATTTAATTACAACATTCAGTCTTCTTGGGGAGGAGTCTATCAGCATGGCACATCTTCACTTGGCAGTATTTGCCCACTCTTCCTTGCAAAAGCACTCAAATTTGTAATATTCCGACGGCATCTCTTGTGCACAGCCCGCTTTAGGTCACCCCACAGATTTTCTATTGGATTTAGGTCTGGGCCCTGGCTGGCCATTCCAAAACTTTTAATTTTCTTTTAGTGAAGCCATTCTTTTGTTGATTTGGATGTATGCTTGGGGTCATTGTCATGTTGAAATGTGAAATTCCTCTTCATCTTCAGCTTTCTAGCAGCCGCCTGAAGGTTATGGGCCAAAAGTGACTGGTATTTGGAACTGTTCATAATTCCTTCCACCTTGACTAAAGCCCAGTTCCAGCTGAAAAAAAGCAACCCAAAGCATTATACTGCCACTGTCATGCTTCACCGTGTTGTTGGTGTTCTTTTGGTGATGCGAAGTGTTGTTTTTGCGCCAAACATACCTTTTGGAATTGTGGCCAAAAAGTTCACCCTTGGTCTCATCAGACCATAACACATTTTCCCACGTGATTTTGGGAGACCTGATGTACTGTTTTGCAATTTTAACCGGGTCTGGATGTTTTTCCGTGTAACAAAAGGCTTCCATCTTGCAACCCTACCCCATAGTCCAGACATATGGAGAATATGGGAGATTGTTCTCACATATAGTACATAACCAGTACTTGCTAGAAATTCCTGCAGCTCCTTCAGTGTTGCTGTAGGTCTCTTGGCAGCCTCCCTGACCAGTTTTTGTCTTGTCTTTTTATCAATTTTGGAGGGACGTCCAGTTCTTTGCAATGTCACTGTTGTCTCATATTTTCTCCACTTTATGATGACTGTCTTCACTGTATTCCATGGTATATCCAATGCTGTGGAAATGTTTTTTTAACCCATCTCCTGATTGATACCTTTCAAAAATGAGATCTCTTTGAGGTTTTGTACGCCCTCTGGGAACCATGGCTTTTGCTGTAGCAGGCAACTGAGTAAATATCAGGAAAATCCTACTGAAACACAGCTATAGCTGAACTTTATTTGGGGTTAATCAGAGTTTCTTTAATTGATGGCAGGTGTATACCTAAGAAGACTGAATGTTGTAATTAAATCAAAAGGTGCATCAACAAAGTATTAAGTTTAAGGGTGTGCACACACAACAAAGTATTAGTTTAAGGGTGTGCACACTTATCCAACCAGTGTATTGTACGTTTTTTATTTTTTTATATTTTTCCTCTAACAGATTTGTTTGTTTTTAAATTGAATTTTACAGGTTAAAGGTCATATTAAAGGTGGGAAAAGTTTTGAAATGATTCATTGTGGTCTCATTTTTTTATATCACAAAAACCTGGCATTTTAACAGGGGTGTGTAAACTTTTTATATCCACTGTAATTGTGATGTTGCACAATAAAATTCCATTTCATCCTAAGCAAATCTTTTGTTTGCACTTTCAAGTATAGATGACTCATTCTATCCGATATATTAATTTCTTTTATTTGTAACGCACACTCAAATCATATTTCTATATCTGCAGTATTGCAACCTGAGGTGATTCCTTATCCAAGAGCTTCTATAAAATACTTAACAATGATGCTCAGTTAGTATCAGTCTGTTACACAAGTATTGGTAAAACCTCTTATAGCCATACACTGTTGGAAGCAGTGTGAGCACATCTCTTATCACTCTAAAAAAAAAAAAAAACTCTTGAACTATATACAGCTGTTTTGTTATTGTAAATAGTCACTGCACCAATACTGTTATGATTAGCATCATGCATTGTGCATGGCTTAATCACATTGAAACATTTCAAGGCAGGTGCTGTTTGTTGTACCCATCTATATTTATTTTCTATCATGTATCAAAGTGCAATGGTGCATCTTCTTCTAGAGATTTCCTTAATGACACACATATCTCTGACAGATTAAGAATAAACTTTGAAAGGAACTATGTCAGGTAAAGAAATGTCATAAATTATTTTCTTCCTGTGTTGGAGGTAATTGGACTTCCCTGAACTTTCATTTTTCCTCCAGGTTTTCTTGTATGTCCAGTACACAGTTCAGCCACTTTCTTGAATGTATCTGTTTTGAATAACTTTTTTATGAAATTGTAACTTGTGTAAAGCTTTTTGCAGATGTTTGGTAAGTCTTTGCTTACTAATCTTTACATTTTTCCATGTTGTCTCGTTTTATTGGTTTATTATAAAATGCTGTAAGAGGTTTTTGTATACGTATTTTAATACATATTGTAACAGTCTGTTGATGACATCATTTTGTAGTGGCAGGTGGAGTTGAATTGACTTCATTTCCAGTATGACTTGATAATAAAAGTAACACTATGCATATGTGTGTGTGGGTCTGTGTTTGTGTGTGTCTGTGTTTATATGTATGTGTATATACACACACACAGTAGTGTTTTTTATAACATATTTTTTTCTTATTAATATTCTATAAACAGATGGTAACTAATGGGTGTTTAAATACAAAGCCAAACTAAGATTTTACAGCTGCTTCCTTTTTAAAATTAAAGTATCTGGACAGGTCTTTTGCTCAGATCACTAGCTAGAACACAGAACAGTGAAAGTTGGGCTTTTACTTAATAACAGAGTCATATTAGTGGAAAATTAGTTAAAAGTCCATTCTGCACCCCTGCTCACACTACTGTATAATTTTAGTCTCATCCATTCAGCTGCTGTTAGTAAAACAACCTGCCAATATGTGTAAATAACTTGATGAGTCAAATAAATACTGCAGATGAATAGTTCTTCATTCAGATCTTTACACGTCCTGCATTTTGTATGCATTGTCTCCGATAACTTAGGTGTAGTTTCTGGCATACGTAAAGCACCCTAGCAAGCACACATGCATACATACATTTTTTTTCTTACTGAAAAAATAAGTTTTGTCATTTCTAACTGGTGGAGTACCTCAGGATTCAGTCCTGGGACCGCTATTGTTTGACATCTACTTCTCTGAAGTACTGGCCAACACTAAGGGACTCTGGCTAACAAAGTTCGCAGATGACAGCAAACTGGGAGCCATTATTGAATCCCCAAATGATGTGGATATTCTATAAAAGGGCCTTACAGAAACAGATGCTTGGTGCCAGAGCCATGGGCTCAAGCTTAATGCCAAGAAATGTATAGTTATACCCCTTTAGGAAAAAAACATATACCCATGAATTACCACATAGGTGGCAGTACACTAAACACTGAAAGTGTGATGAGAGACTTGGGGACACAGGTGGACAGTGGTCTCACCTTCGATAACCACATCGCCACAACAGTCAGGAAATCCTTCTATGTGGCACACCTCATCACTAAGGGCTTTTCATCCAGAAAAAAGGAGGTCATTGTCCCACTGTACTCATCCCTCATTAGACCCATTATAGAGTACAAGACAGTAAATTTTTATGCAAGTGTCCTGCTGGTGATCCCTTGGTGGTGTCTGCAGCCTGTGAGAAGGCCTCTCAATTGCTTCCTTCTCCCATGTTGCTGACCTCTGATAAAGATAGCAGGACCATGGAATGGCTAAACAAGAAGGTTTACACCTCTGCTACCTTGGCTTTTAGGGCAGTTAATTATCAGACTCATATGTCCAGGTAATTGTTGGCTGCCCTATCTCAGGCATGTCAGGTTGTTTCTGATCTTCGGGACTCTGAGGGTAAAACTTCTCCTTTTTCTGTGTTAGGGACCTCATCCCAGGTGGCTCATCATTGCATTAAATGTAGTTATGATGCAGCAGATATTTCCTCTAGGGCTGATGCTTTTGAGTCAGTGATGAGGAGGTATTCTTGGGTTCGGCTTCAACCTTTGCCTGATGATATTAAGGCTAAGTTGATGGATGTCTCTGTTGATAAACATGTTTGGTGAAGCTGTTCTGATATGTTTAAGTCCCTTCAGGATAAGGGCAAGACTTTACAGGAACTTCAATGTGTTTTTTTCTCCTGTGCCTAAATTTCAGAGAATCTACCACAATAAGCCAGCCTTTTTACACAGGTAATCTTGCTTTCCTCCTAAGGGCAAAAAACGTGACAAGGTGGCTCCTCCTGCTAAGACTACTCAGACTTCATTGCCTCACAAGTCTCCTTACAGCTGATGTGTGACTATTGTATTCTTCCCAGCCACTTTCCTCATTCTCTGTTTCTTTCTCTCTCTCTCTCTCTCCCTGTTTGGCTACAGATTACTTAGGATTCATGGCTCCTGTCCATTATTTATCAGGGGTATTTCATGGTTTGGAAATCCTTGTTCCTCAGCCCCTTCAGGAGCAACTATCCTTCTTTGTAGAGGTGCTTTGAGATCTTTTGACTCAGGGTAATTGACCCCCTTGGGCCAGTAATCAAGAAGCCTGAATCCTCACAACTGATACTGGAGACGGACATTCACTTGGAACAAAAATAGATACATACAGTGTTTCCAGACGCAGCTCTGTCCATCCACGCACAATTTCCCTTAAGAGCACACAGGGAAATACACTCAGTCCTGGGGTCTGGGTTTCTCTCTCTGTCTCCCTCCAGGTCCCCAGTAAGACTCCCCACTGGTGCAGCTGTAAAGTTGAGTCCTGAGCTGAGTAGCCAAGCCCTCCACCACACTCAATGTGAAACCAGTGCTTCATTTCCCTGCTTCAAGCAGCTCTCACACACTGTTTGAAATTTGATTTGCACACACACACACACACACACACACACACACACACCTGGGAAAGGCTGACATAGATTTAGTAGCTATGCCCCCTTATGCACAGAATTTATGGTAGTTACAGTGCCACCAAACATTCCAAAGCCAGCCACTCTAAGACTCTTACAAGGGTGCCCAATTGTACTGAGTGAAATTAATATTAATACAAATGATAGCGTTTGACCAGTACAGTAAGGTGTTCAGGAGTCATCACAGTGTGCCACCAAATAGATGTAATTACTCTCAAAGTTTAAAATATTCCCTAAAGGACAAGCCACAGTGAAAAGTTTAAATGTATTTAATAATAAATAATAAAATACATTAAAATATTAAATATCTATTTACAATAAACACCAGAGTTTCAGTCACAGGAAATATTAAAATAACACAGATGAATAGATTCACACCAATACAGAAAAACAGTACTTAACTAATTTCACTATATTTTCCTGACTGATCTAAAGAATTACTATTCCCTGGTTACTTACTGGAGCAAGGCAGATGAAGCAAGTGAGGGATCCTTCTATGTCAGGTTTCAAAAACAGACTGTTCTGAGACTTCAGTCTCTAGCATTAAAACATCATTTTTGTGCTAGATTACAGAATGGCAACACACACATCTAGTCATCTGAATTCTGGTTCCCATACTATTCCCCTTTCCTAGCATCTGAGCCAGAATCTCACACATATTTTTCAATAATACGCACGCATACACACAGCTTTGCTAAGATCTGTTGCAGCTTCCGGAAGTCATATAACAATTTCAAAATTCTACCCTTCCAGAGTAGCATTTAGTTCACTGTTAAAGACAATACAGAAGGCTTCCTAGTACTTCTTTTCCCAGACATTTTGTCTCTGGCTGCAAAAATAACTGTAAGATGCAATTGTTATGGTCTAAATTAATTACACACTATTTTTCAAAGTTAGTTGGACTGAGATTAACCTCTTCTCTTCCAGTATTCTCTGTTACGATATTAATTTCAATAGTTGTAATACAGTTTGACATACAAATGTATTCATTTTTCTCTCCAACAAGACAGACTGATGGTACATTTTTAACACAAACAGCTTTACAAATACATTTTTCAAAACAAGCATCTGTACAAATCAGTTTGATATACAAATGACATATAATTCTTTACAAAATTCCAGCTAGCTTGACTGGCATATGTTACACATCCACTACCCTACTTCTCCTGGCATAGCTGGCAATACCTCATATCTTCACAGTACTATTCAAGACGTGTCTATGTCCCAGAGGGGAAGGGGGTTTTACTCCAGGATGTTTCTAGTACCCAGAAAATAAGTTACTTGGAGACCATATATAGACCTCTCTCATTTAAACACTTTTCTTAAGGTGCCTTCCTTTTGAATGTTGTCCCTTCAGACTTAGTTCCCTCTTTTGCTTCCTCAGGCTTACATTGTGGCTCTGGATCTCAAAGATGCTTATCTCCTTATTCTGATCCACCCCATTTTCAGGAAGTTTTGATGTTTCTTTATTGCTTTCTGGCATTTTCAGTTATGTAATTTGCCCTTTGGCCTTTGTATTGCCTCAAGGGTATTCATGAAATGCCTCGCTCCTGTGATTGCTTTTGTGGGATTCAGGGGATCCAAGTATTTTCTTACTTGGACGATCTCCTGTTTCAGGCATCCTCTCCAGAGATTCTGTTGCACAATCATCTTTTTGCTGTTTCCTTTCTGCAAAGCCTAGGGTTCACAGTAAACTTCAAAAAGTCTTTTCTGATTCCTGCTCCGAACCATGTTTTTCTGGGGTTCAGGATTCAGGTGTCCATGCTGGCATGCATGCCTCCTTCCAAGGCCTTGATATTTGTTTCCTTCTTTCAAACTCCTTCTTCTTCTATACTCTGTTACAGCCAGGGTGTTTCTGAAAGATATGGTAATCATGGCATCCACCGACCCTATACTCCCTCTGACCAAACTTCTTATGAGAGTTTCAGTGGTTCCTGAAGTCAGTTTGTCTTCAACATGCATATCCCCTAGAATTTGTAGTTCCTCTTCTACCTTGTCTCAGAAAAAACTTCACTAGTGGAGCCAGAAATTCTCTCTAAATCCAGGGCTCCCCTTTCATCCCACTCTTCCCTCTCAGGAACTGTTCACAGAAGCCTCAGATGTGGGATGGGGAGCAGCTTTTGGCTCCCTAAAGGTACATGGGGGTGTGATTGCCTCTTAAATAGAAAGAGCACATCATTGTCAAAGAGAGGAGAACTCTTCTGCTGGTGCTTCTGGCTTTTCATCCTCTTTATTCCCCAGGAACTCTCAAGGTAGTTACAGACAATACCACAGTGACGTGGTATGTAAACAGGGGGGAGCAAGATCTTATCTTCTTTGCTGGTTGGTACTCCTGGTGTGGGATCTTGCTGTCAAGAATCAAGTGACTCTAGGTCAAAACGTTGTGGCAGACACTTTTTGCAGGTTCTTAACTCAATCCCACAAATGGGTGTTTCACAAGGATGTGTTTCTGGACATTGTCCACCAATGGGGTGTCAAATAGATGCTTTTGCCTCCCCTCTGAACAGACAATTTCCTCTATTTTGTGCTACAGTCCCAGATCCTCTGGTTTGGAAGGTGGATGCCCTTTCTTTTTGTTCGAAGGGGATGTTTATGCTTTTCCTCCCCTTCCTCTCATTCCAAAAGTCCTGCTCAAAATACAACAGGATGTTCCTTAAATCTTTCTGGTGACTTTGTTTTGGCCAAGACAGCACTGGTGCCCTCTTCTTCTGCATTTAGCCAAGGGCAATCATCACAAGTTATCTCACAGGGTGGACCTACTCACACAGGATAAGGGATCTCTCATCCATCCTCACCTGTTCACTCTTCAACTGACACTGTGGTTGATAGGATTGTTATTCCCTACAGACACTTTTTTTTGAGGGCGTGCTTAGGGTCCTGCAGGAGGCCAGGAAGCCCACAACTAGGAAATCATACTTTTCCAAATGGAAGATCATTTCTGTTTGGTGTCTTTTTCATATAATTTCTGCTCGTCTGCCTTTATCATGTCCTTTAGCTTCTAGATTTGAGGCTAAACAATTTCTTAAAGGTGTCCTTTATATTCGCACTCCTAGGAAGCATGTACCTCCTCCCTGGGATATTAATTTTTTAGAAAAAATTGACCCAGGCTGCTTTTGAGCCTGCAGCTTCAGCTTCCTTACAGCATTGTTCTTGGAAGACTAGTTTGGTAGCCCTTACTTCTGCCAGTTGGGTGTATGAGCTTCAAGCCCCTTTGGCGTTTCCTCCTTTTTTAGTGTTCCATAAGGAACATAAGTGTCCCTTCGAATTAATCCTTTTATGCCCAAAGCTGTGAATGAGCTGTCTCTTAGTCAGTCTATTCATTTGCCCACTTTTTTCCCTTCTCTCCTTCTCTGTTAGTGGGAAGGTGCAGCACACTTTAGATATGCATAAACAACTCAGATTTTATTTGGATAAGACTAAGACTTTTCATAAATCTGATCAACTCTTTGTTTCCTTTCATCCTTGATCCTTAGGTTTGGCTGTTTCCAAACAAAGTATTTCTTCTTGGATTTCTAAAGCCATTTCTTTTTCTTATGCCTTCCATGGCAAGAGCCTTTCTTCTGTTGAGGCTCATTCTACTAGGGCTGTGGCTTCTTCTGGTGCTTTTTTTAAGGGTTTGGATACTAACTCTGTTCTTGAAGCAGCTGCCCAGACTTCTCTGCATACACTTACCAAGCACTGTATGTTGGATGTGGTAACCACAGCTAGAGCTGGCTTTGCTAGAGCCATTCTCCATGGGATGTTCTTCGTGTTTCACTGTTCCAGTCATTACATTTGTGTAATCTGCTGGCAGGTTGCCCTCAGTCGGCCTGATTAACAAAGTCTTGGGTCCTGCGTCAGTTGTTGTCCCTTCTTCTATGACGTCAGGTCATCAGGGGTATAAAACATGCAGCCGATGCCATTATATCAGTCTTTCTTGCCGCTCGGTGCCCGAAGCAGAAGCAGTTCCCAAGTGCCGGTCGGCCGACTCCTGAAATTTTCGTTTTCGAGTTTCAGAACCGAAGTCTTCAACTAAAAGTTAAGTACCCCGTTGGGGAAACTTTTTCTTGATCCTTACCGATGTCAGTAAAAGTTAATAATTGCATTACTTGTGGGAAGCAAATACGTCATAAGGATTTTCATTTGTACTGTATTCCTTACCTAGGCCCTGACCACAATGTACCTTGCTGTCTGCTTTGTGCTAAATTTAATCTACGCACTATTAAACGTTGGTATATTTTTGCTTCTAAATATTTTGGCTCACGATTTAATTATCCAGAAATGTCGTCGGTTAGCAATCCGACTACCAGAATACCTAAAAAACACAAAGAAAAAGACAGACAGGCCGTCGTGGTCCAAAGCTGATGATGACACTTCTCCTAAGCCAGTCGCCAGTTCGCCAGTACTCATTGAGGTGCTTTTGCAGCCCCTGATACCCGCCACTTCTGATTTGCAGGCCTCTACTGAGATCCATTCGGAGTCCGGTATGCTGCGAGATGCTTCAGTTATGGAACCCGCGGATGTCTCTACCTTAGATGGGTCCAGAGCCGCTGTGCAGGCACCGGCTTCTGAGGGTGTTTTCAGGCCTACAGATTTGTATATTAGACCGACGCCATCTTCAAAACTAAGGTCAAAATCTAAATCTATGTCTAAAAAACCGACGCCTGGGCAACATGTGCAGGCCCCTATGCCTAAAAAACAAATGATCAAAATGGCTGAAGATTTAATTACTCTGATCAGGGATAGCCAACCCCCTCCTTCTAAGAGGCCTAGGCAAGACATTGATTATGAATCTTCTGAACAGGATTCTATTTCTTCTGACTCTTCTAATGAACAGGATTTGTCTATATCTACTTATGAGGACTCTGATGCAGAAGATTCCATTCCTTCTGCTTTTCCCCCTGAGGATTTTTCTTTTGGGGAAACTTTACATACCTTAAGGGAACATTTCCACTGGAAAAGTCAGGATTTCTCTGAATCTAAAAAGAGACTTAGGGATTTTGTTCTTCCTCAGCATAGGCCTTTGGCTATACCTCCTGTTCTAGATATTGTTGATTATGTTTTTTCAGAATCTAGTATGCCTCCTGATTCTCTGCCTCCGGCTCCTTGTAAGCCAGACAGATACTACAGGGTTCCTGACTCCCACAAATTCCTTTTCAAAAATCCTGTTTCGGATCCTGAAACCATTTCTCAGGGTCCCAAGGGCATTAAGGCCTCTACTGCTGAAAATCCTACCCCTTCTGATAGAGATTCCAGGGCGCTGGATAGATGGGGTAAGAAGGTTTACACTTTTACAACCTTGGCAATCAGGGCTTTAAACTGTCAATTTCATATGCTTAAATATCAACAGCATATCATGGGACTGCTTAAACAGAGAATGATGTTAATTTCTGTCTGTGTGGAAAATAAAGATTTACAGGATTTATTGCATTCAACTGAACAAGTTGGAAAACATACTTTGCAATGTGGTTTTGATTCTTTGGAGGCCTTTTGCAGGGCTGCTGTAACTGGGTCTGTGCTAAGAAGGCATGCTTGGCTCAAAGAGCAAACTCTGCCTGCTCATGTTAAAGCAAAATTGTTGGATGCTCCTTTACAACAGGACTGTCTCTTTGGTAATAAGGCTGAAGAAGTTTTAGAAAAGATGGAAGATAAAGCTAAATCTATGCAAACTGTGAAAGATTTCTTACAAGTGCAACCTCCCAGATTTAGTAGGCACTGGCCTACTAAGAACTGGTCCTTTCCAGTTCCCTTGAGAGCCACTCAAGTCAAACCCAGACATTCCAAAGGCTCCAGGTTTCAGTCACAAGGCACTTTTAGAACAAAACAATGGGGTGCCTCCACCTCCAAATCTGGAAACAACAAGGCACCTCCCTGTGGTAAACGGTCTCAATGACTTCCCTCTACAGTTACCAAGCACTTACCTCTTAGCCACCCCTTTTGGGGGAAAACTGGCACTTCATGCAAGAAACTGGCAACTTATAACCCAGGACAAATGGGTTTTAAATATAGTATCCCAGGGATACAGATTTCATTTCCACACATTGCCAATCCCAAACGGATGGCCAGACCTGCCCCCAAATCAGTGAGCAGAGGCCCAGAAACAAGTACTGTCCCTCATGAACATGGGGGCTATTCAACCAGTACCAGAAGAGGAAAAGGGACAAGTTTTCTATTCAAGAATTTTCCTGGTACCCAGAAAAGACAAATCATGGCATCCAATTCTGGACTTATGTACTCTAAACACATTTCTGGACATTCCAAAATTCAAGATGCTGGCTCTTCAACAGTCACTTCCTATGTTAGGCAAAGATGCCTGGTTGGTAACTCGAGATTTAAAAGAGGCTTACCTGCACATCCCAATCAGGGAATCTTGCAGAAGATACCTCCGCTTCAAAGCAGGCTACTTGCATTACCAGTTCTCTGCACTGCCCTTTGGCTTATCTACTGCACTCAGGGTCTTCACAAAGTGCCTGGCTCCAGTAATTGCATTTTGCAGGCAAAGGAATATTCAGATATATCCATATCTGCACGACTGTCTAATTCAGGCAGAAAACAAGAGCATTCTTCTAAAGCATCTGGCATTTGTAAAAAGGGTCCTAACTTGTCTAGGGTACACCATAAACGAAAAGAAATCACAACTGGTACCCTCTCAAAAAATTATATTCCTGGGTGCAAGCTTGAATACAACTGCCCAGATGGCTTACCATACGCCAGAAAAACAAATTCATTTGGTAACTTACTTCGAACAGGTGGCCACAAAACCCCTGCTGTCTACAAGACAAATTCTGCAAGCCTTGGGGTTCATGGCCTCCTGCATTCTTCCAATTCCATATGCAAGACTGCATATGAGGAAACTTCAGTGGTACTTAAAAAGTTTATGGAGTCAACATTGTCACAGCCTGGAAACAATGATTCCTAGCATACCTTGCCTGCAACTAGAGTTCCTGTGGTGGGCAGAGGTCTGCCACCAAAACAAGGGACTGCCATTCACTCTAACCCCTACTGCCTAAACCCTAACAACAGATGCATCAGACTATGCTTGGGGGGCTCATCTGGCAGGGAAGTGCATTCAGGGCAAATGGAGCCCAAATCAAATGCACCTTCATATCAATCTGAAAGCAATGCTAGCTGTATAGAATGCACTGACAGCCTTCAAGGACTACCTTCATCCAGGACAATTACTAATAAAGACAGACAACACCATAGTTATGTGGTACATAAACAAGCAGGGGGGTACACACTCCTACCCTCTCTGCAGACTAGCCATGGTGTTGTGGAACACGGCCTTGACCTACTAAATACAACTACAAGCTCAATTCCTACCAGGAAAGCTGAATACTCTTGACAGACAAACTATGCAGAAAACTCATGGACCCACACGAATGGAAACTGGAACCCCGAATTTTCAACATGTTAACACGCAAATGGGGGAGTACAGACATATATCTTTTTGTCTCACCCCAGAACTATCAGTTGGACAAATTCTGCACAAGAACTCATCACAAAAAAGCCTGGAAAGTGGATGCTCTATCATTCAGCTGGAAAAACCTATCTGTCTATGTTTTTCCCTCTCTGCCTCTGCTCTCCAAAGTTTTACTAAAAGTCAAACAGGACAAACTAAAAATGATTCTGATTGCTCCCCTCGCCAACACTGGTACCCACTTCTGCGCAATGTGTCACACCTTCCACCGTGGCACCTGCCTCTGACACCTTACTTACTGTCTCAGCAGAACAACCAAATTCTGCACACTCAGCTCCAAACTTTGAATCTTGCAGCGTGGCTAATCACCTAAATTCACCCTTAGCATCCCTCAGAAAACCTGTGAAAGATGTCATTTTGGAGGCGAGAAGGCCTAGTACTAGAAAATCTTATGCTGACAAAAGGAAAAGATTCTGTGCCTAGAGTGAATCACAAGGAATAAGCACAGCAGTGCCCAATATTCGTCAGATTTTACAATACTTAACTGAGATGCTTCACAAGGGCCTGTCCTTTTCTTCCATAAAAATCCATGCCTCAGCCATTTCTGCTCATTACAACACGGAGCCTTCCCTCTTCTCTCATCCTCTGCTAAAGCAGCATCTCAGAGGGGCCAAAAACTTAAGACCACCCAGGAGAGCTCCATTCCCTTGCCTGGGACCTCAATTTTGTATTGGAAAAACTCACTCTCCCTCCTTTCGAGCCAGCTGCTACTGCAGACTTAAAATTTCTCTCCTGGAAAACAGCTTTCCTTTTAGCAGTCACTTCAGCTAGAAGGATTTCTGAATTACAGGCTCTTATGGCAGTGGAGCCTTTCATTATTTTTCATGCGGACAGGGTCTCTCTCAGCACCAATACATCCTTCATGCCTAAGGTGGTATCCAGTGTGGCTCTTAATCAGACCATTCATTTGCTAACTTTATTTCCCAATCCACAGAACAAGGTGGAGCGGATTCTGCATTCATTAGATGTAAACAGACAACTTAGATTTTGCTTAAACAGGACAAAATCTCTAAGAAAATCAGAACAACTACTGGTGGCATTTGCTGCAGGGGCGGAGTGAATGGCTATTTCAAAGCAGACTATTTCCAAATGGATAAGCCATTGCATTCATTTCTGCTATATGCACCATAGTAAAACTATCCTCCAGAGGATCAGATCTCATTCCACCAGGGCTGCATCTACTTCTACAGCCTTTCTCAGAGGTGTTCCTACCAGAGACATTCTAGAGGCTGCTACCTGGAGCTCAGTTCATATGATCACCAAACATTACCATTTACCTTTCTTCTCTAAATCCAGAGCTGGCTTTGCCACCGCTGTCCTGCAGGGCCTTATAGCTGGTCCTAATGCTGTATACATCCATCCTCCCAACCATATCTTTGGGAATCTACCCAAATGTAATGACTGCAACAGTGAAACACGAAGAACATAGTATAGTTGTGTACACTTACCATAAATGTACATGTTTGAGTGTCTTCACTGTTGCAGTCCTGGTTACCCTCCCTCCAGCCCCCTGTTTTTCTCTTACGATACCTCTACTTTCTTTTACTATGCTTAAAAGCCTTTTTGGTGTATTTGCTTTTGTTTGGTGGTATATTTTTTGTGTTTTTAATTATATATATATATATATATATATATATATATATATATATATATATATAGCTCCCCATTTGGTGGCACCTGACATCTGGGGCATGAAAAACTGATGTAATGGCGTTGGCTGCATGTTTTATACCCCTGATGACCTGACATCATGGAAGAAAGGACAGCAACCGATGCAGGACCCAAGAATTTGTTAATCAGGCCGACTGAGGACAGCCTGCCAGCAAATTACCCAAATGTAATGACTGCAACAGTGAATACACTCGAACATCTACATTTATGGTAAGTGTACACAACTGTACTTTCCTGGAGACCTCTGCTGGTCCGTCTCCTCCCTCTCTTCTTCCTGAGCTTATGCGCACTTCCTATTGTAAATAATAAAACAACAGTGAAATGGAAGGGCATAGTACATTTGTGTAAGATCTTACCGTAACAGTAGATGCCCTTCTCTCCACTGTTGCAGTATTCACTACCTCCATCCTCACACTGGTTCTTTTCTCTTCTGGATTTACTGGTTGC
This sequence comes from Protopterus annectens, assembly GCF_019279795.1. Classification (NCBI taxonomy): domain Eukaryota; kingdom Metazoa; phylum Chordata; order Ceratodontiformes; family Protopteridae; genus Protopterus; species Protopterus annectens. The sequence goes on along the minus strand of NC_056731.1, from coordinate 643,277,845 downwards.
CTCTTTTTTCCTTGGAATGGCATTCTTGCTGGGGCTTTCAGTTCTGAGGATGGTACATCTGAGCATCACCTTTATGCGCTACGCTATATGCAGAGAACATACCTTTATCTTAAAATACTGCTAAACAAAACCTTCCAGATCTTTATTAGTTTTTTCCCTTCTTGCTTCCAAACTTCCATAGGAATGCCATCTATTCTTGGTGACTTTCCTGTAGATTGATTGTACATAGCCATTTTTATCTCATCTCTTCCTATCCTGTTAGTAATCGTGCCTCATCTACATCTAACCTTGGCATATTCAGTTCTTCTATAAACATTTGTGCCTTTTCTTGATTTCCATATTTCCTCTGCTTTATACAAACTTTCATAAAATTCTTGAAATATTTCTAATACTTCTGCAGGATCTCTTGTTATCTTCCTTTTTATAGGCTCCCTAAACTTGGTGACAGACCTTTCCACTTTCTGTTGCCTGAGTTGTTGTGCTAACAGTTTTTGTACTCTAGAATTATTATCAAAATACAGTTGCTTAACAGCAATCTGTCTAAACTCATACATATTATGGAGGTAATCCCTTATTTTCTGTTTAACATTCTGCTGTTGCTCCTTTTCTTCTTCTGGGAGATTAACCTTATTTTGCAATACTTTAATATTTGTCGGTCCCTAGTTTTAAATTCCACTTTAATTTTATCCCACTCCCTAGCAATGTGATCAGAAGAAATTTCTGTCTTCTCTAGTAACTCCTGAATTAATTCCAGAACCTTTTCCTTAAATTCGTCTCTTTCCGGCTGATAGGTGGGAAAACACCAGTGTGTCATTTTTTCATTATCTGGCATTTTTATTTTAGTTATTATTGGTGCATGATGTGAAATAGTTATTGTGTGCATTTCAAGACCTTCAATTAAATGCATATGTTCCTGTGAGATGTAAATTCTCTCTAGCCTAGCCCAAGTTTTATATCTTGAAGAGTAATACGTAAATTCAGTCCAAACTCCTAGTATTGAATTCACATCTTCCATCCCAAACATCTTCATAAAATTCTTCAAAAAATCTACCCTCCTTTTATATTTCCCCTGTAGGCCCCCCAAACGTATCTTAACTGTTGCAAACCAAATTCCAGTCTCCACCTATAATAGTATTTCTTGCTGAAAGATGAATATTTCTCCCAGAAATTTCTTAAGCTCCATTATAGCAGTTTTAGGTAGAGTGTAAATGCTTGCCAGTGTAATCCTCCTCCCTTGCCAGTGGCCCCTTAATACTGTATAGCTCCCATTATTATCGTTTTTCCTCTTCTATCACTGCTAGAGCTCCTCTTGCAATTAATATAAGTACTTCTCTTTTCCTTTGCCCAAGACATTCCACTGAATAACCATCCTGAAAATCTTTCTTTATCAAATTCACATGTTCAGTTCTTTTCAGATGTATCTCTTGTAGCATAGCTATTTGAACACTACTTATTTTAATATAGTTCACAACTCTTTCTTTTTTTTTTATCTGTAATACCATTCAGATTGAAAGACATTACAGAAAGCATCATTTTCTTATATAGTTATTACCACCTTTTATGTATTAACTGCTTTTTTGTTAAATGTCTAGTTCCAGCTTTATACAGGTGTTTCTTAACATAACTATTTGACTTTATGCCACATCTTACATATCTTTTTTGTTTTTGAAAGCTCTCAAACAGAACAAACAGTGTCTCTAAAACTTATTAACTTAATAATAAACACAACTATGTGCATCTTCAAATATTGAAGTTTTTGCTTCCCATTAAGAACAAAAGTTCTAAGTTGATAGCCACACAGATAGACTAGAGTTAACCAAAATGAAAGGTTAGTCATGCTATGATGCATGGGTACAGCCTGTGCTATTGGTAAGGGCTATTTGATTTTGTCCATCTTTATAGCTTTCCCAGCTGAGAAAACACTTGAATGCTTTCAGTAAACACTTTCTCCAAGCCATTTCTCTTTATCAAATTGTCTTCTAGTGACATGCAAACCAGACACAAAACTGCTAAGGGTACCTTGTTTACCAGAAAAAAAGCCTTATAATAATCAATATTATTTTTCATTTACAAGCTTTGTAATAAATGTGTTACTGGATAAAGCCTAGGGTCTTAACCCAGTCATTTCCCCATGCAAGCATGGGAAAAAAGCACACTGATTTTTCTTTTGTCGTGGTCTCTTAACTGGACATTTCTTCAGTCCCCCTTTTTATATTGCATTGCTTACATTTCGTAAAGCTGAACAAAGAAAAGGAAAGAAGGGAGGGAGGGAGGGAAAAAAAACAAAAGCACATGTTTATTAGTATTCTCATTGCATTTCCCCTCAGCCAATCCACTTTCACCAGACTGTCTCGAGTTTCTCTTTATCAGATTGCCTCAATGGAGACATGAGAACAAGGCAGACAGTTTCTCTTTATCAGATTGTTTCCATGCAAACATGAAGACCAGCTGCAGAATTGCTACTAAGTATAAATGCATTTGCTAGAAAAAAGCCTCATAATGTTCAATATTCTTTTTCATTTGCTTGTTCTCTCTTGAAAGTAATCAATTTAACGTCCTTAATACGGTCATTTCCCCATGCATGAATGAAAAAAGCATGTTAATTTTAAGTTTGTCATGCCTTTTAACCCAGCTTTTTACATTGCATTTGCTATATTTTTCAAAACTGTACAAGAAGAAAGAGAGAAGACGGGGGGAAAAAAGAAAAACAGCAGCACCTGTTTACAATCCCCATTACACTTTAAAATGGTATGCGAAGAAAACCATACACCAAAAATACAGTACTATTAAGAAAAGAAAATATTTTCTTTACTTACAGTTATCTTTCTCTCCTCTCTTCCCCTTCCCAAAGCATTTTTCCAAACATTAATGACATGAAATAAGGTATATACTTTAGTCCCCCACAAATCTAAGGAATTTTGAAAAAGTCCAATATTTCCAGATTTTTTTTTGTTCTGTCGTATTTTGCAAATATAATTATTACATTGTAATCACACATTGAGTTACTGGTTTTATTACTATTCTTCTCCATTGCCCACATCCTGTGTTTGCTTCATTTCCAACATGCTCTTGATTCTTCTAGTCAGCTCTCATGCTCCCTTCCTTCTGTCCAACATTTTCCATTGAAATACTGGAAGAGGTTTCACAGGTATACTCTCTCTCTTTGGTCGTTCTTACCAGCAGAACAAGAAGCAGAATCCTCTTCTGTTTCACAACTCACTTTTTGTTGGACAAACTTTTGTATTTCCTCCTTAGCGTGCACTTCATCAAATAATTATTTTGACCCTGCAAGGAAGAATACCTTAAAGACATCTGGATACAGCAGTTTGAAACTCAAACCCATGTCTTGATATGCCGTGAATACTGGAATTAATTTAGTCCTTTTCTGCCTGGTGTACAGTGCGTAATCATTCTCCACAAATACTCTGCTGATTCAGACTATTAGTATTTTGTCCTTCTGCCACAGTTTTGTCAGAATCAACTCCTTCTGCTGGTAGGATTGCATCTTTACTATTAAAGGTCTAGGTTGCTTTCTTATAGATAGGTTTGGAGCATACACACCCTTTCAACTAACAACTCCTTCTGTGAAATACCAGTCTAGTTGCTTTCTTAAAATTAATGCAGTCTGTTCCTTTCAGCTTCTCTGGTATAGCTGATAATCTCGGGTTTTCCCTATGTGCTCTGTCCTCTAATTCTATTATTTTTTGAAACATCTCTTCCTGAGCAGTTTCAAATTCAGCCAGCTTTTCTTCATTTCTACCTCTGATTTTTGCAGCTTTATCATCTCATCTGAATATCTGTTTAAAGCTTCTTCCAGCCTTTTGTTGTTTGTATTGTTGTACTTCGTCAGTGTTTTGTTTAGTTTAACCAGGTCTGTATGCAGTTGTCTTATATTTTCCTGTAGGTAATTGGAAGTTCTTTCTGAAGGTTGCATTGCTTTTTGCTGAACAGCTGCAGAACTTTCCCCAGTCAGTGTTTCTTCCTCACTTTGTAGCTGATTTTTCCAGGTCTTCTGTATTTCTTTATTCCTGGCATCCAGAGAGTACACTTACTAGACAGTTACTGAAATTTACCCATAAACACAACTCTACTGCCATTCTCTGCTGAATTTCTGTTTTCACACTGGGAGAGCTAAAAACAAGCTGTTATTCAGTGTGCAGCCAACTTGGGAGTATATTCCAGAATGTTCATGGTAACCAAAAAAGAGCAGTCACGGAGACTTTTCCTTTCTGAATACATTTGTCAAGATCCCAAAGTTCATGATGCTCTCTCCTCAGACAGTGCTTCCTCTGTTGCCAGACAACTGCTTTATGGTAACCTGGATTTGAAAGATGCTTATCATTGTATCCCCATTGCTAATCGCTTCAGGAGTTATCTGAAATTTGTTGTGCCTGGTTCGCACATCAGTTTTCTGTTTTGCTCTTTGGGCTTTCACCTGCACTGAGAGTGTTTACCAAATGCCTTGTTGCAGCCGTGGCATACTCTTGGACTCTAAGCATTCAGATCTTTCTGTACTTGCATGATTTGGTGATCTGTGCAGAGTCTGCATCCAGGTGTTTTCTATCGCTAGAGAAGGTCTCTACCTAACTCTGCCAGCTAGGGTTCAAGGTGAACCTCCTAAATTCATGTTTGACACCCTCGCAAAGACTCATCTTTCTGGGGAGAAATGACCTTTCTGAACAAAGGTAAGATTCTGTCATACAAGACATTGTTTCCGGAATTCTCGTAAGAGGATGTTGAGAAAAATACAACAGTATGTCCAAAATTGTTGGACCCAGCACCTTCATTCCCTGGACTCCCAGTTGTCGGTGCTACCCTTCATCCAACAAAAATTACAGAGGTGGAGAGAACAGTTGAGTATCAGTCTAGGGCCTCCTTTCTTCCTTCTGATTCTAGTATATTCTATCTGGGTAGATTCATCTGACTTCAACTGGGGAGGTGTGTTAATGACACTTGAATGCCCAAAGTCTCATGGAAACACTTCAGTATCATGCAGATTTTGGCAGTATCATGCAGTTGTTGGCAGTGATTCATGCCTTGAAAGTCCTTCACCACCTTTGGACTCTGGCCCCTTTTCTGGTGGTTACAGACATCACCACAGTGATGTGGTAACCCAACAAACAAGTGGGTACAAGGTCTTTATCCTCTGTGTTGGTTGGCAGTGATAGCTTTGGAGCATTCCTCACAGTATTCTCTGACTCTTCAGGCATTGTACATATCCTGTCAGAGCAGAACATTGTGGCAGACTTGCTTAAGCAGATCCTGGGCAGATATACATGAGTTGAAGCTCAAGACAGTGATGTCCCTGGACCTGGTCCATATTTAGAGAATGCCTCAAATAGATCTGTTTGCCTCCTTTCCAAACACAGCTGGAGTGCTGGAGAAATCTATTCCAGACATCCTTGCAGTCATGCTCGGAGGACAGATGCATTCTCATTCCCTTGGATGGGAATGTTCCTGTATGGATTAACACTGAGTCATAAGGTACTTCTGAAAATTAAAAGGGAAATGCCAAAGATCATTGTAGTGAACTGTATCAGCCCAGGCAACCTTGGTTTGCCCTGTTAATGGTATTGGGCATGAGCAATTATCACAACCTTCCTCACATACTAGACCTGTTCATATAGTCTTCGGGTTGACTGCTGCACCCCAATTTGGCGAAACTTCAGTTGACAGCCTGAATGATTTTTTTTACTCTGTTTAGAAACTTGTTTCATGAGGATGTGCAGCAGATGTTAAAGGAGGCCAGAAAACCTGCTACTAAAAAATCTTATGTTTACAGATGGATGTGTTTTTTTTTTAAGTAGTGCCTAAATGGAAACAGAGGGTACATCAAGGTTAATATCCCTCAGCTCTTGAAACGTTTGTGTAAGCAACTTCAGGATGGCTTATCATGTGTGTCCTTAGGGTGCATTTAGTGATCATCCCTGCCTGTCTGCCAGTGGATTGTCCCTCTCTTTTGGTAAAATGGTTCATGAAAGGAGTATTACAAATTCATCCTTCGTGTGATATCAGTTATGCTCTTGAAAAATTGACCTTACCACCTTTTAAACTAGCAGCTTATGCTGACCTGAAGATGTCCTTTTGTATCAGTATTGCTGTAGTCTTCTGAGTAGGGATCTCCTGCCAAGGACAGCCCAATGTCCAGCTAGTATACCAAAGCCTTTAGATCTTGTATACGCCATATGTCACATGTATGCTCCCTGTTCAGGACATAGGGAATAAAGGTGATGTATGGACACAGTTACCTAGACATTTTTTGCTGCGAGTCCGAATACCATCATCGCTCTTCAGTCAGTAAACCGTTTTGCTGTGCTGAATACCTAGCCATCAGATAAGTGCCCATTGGGGTCTTTTTTCTTTTTGGTCGTATTCTTTTTTGGTTAGATAGAGTTTGTGTCATCCAAGATGAGAAAATGTCAGTGTGGGAGATAGGTTCCCATAAAGATCATCATGAAGAGTGTATTTTTTGTCTGGGCGCTTCCCACAACCATACATCCTGCATTTGTAAACCATTTGTGCCTAAGACTCTTAGAAGTCAGTTGTCTGCCCTAGCCATCTGTCTTAAGAACCAGAGGTTTAAACTGTTAGCCCAGGGTAGCATGTCATAATATTATAACCCTGAGATACAGTTAAGCAAGAAGAAGACCAACAAATCTCAGCCAGATTCTTTAGCTGTCCAGCCACCACTAGACATTTCGCTTGAAATGGGTGATAGCTCTGAAGGCCGGCCAGTGTTTACATTGTCTCGACCCTTGTCGGAGGCCGGCATGGCTCTTTCCTTTCGCACATCCTCTGAGGCTTTACAAGTGCCTGCCCTGGACATCAAGGGGGAACCGCAGCTGATCATCTCAGAGTGCCCTAGAGGGATTCTGCATATTTTAGTCAGGGAAGAGGTTCTGGGTACTCTACTGAATCTCATCAAGTCAGAACTTCCGGTGTTCATAGGTTGGTACTAAGCTATTGGCCCTAGGGCCTATACAAGCCTAGCCATAACAATTCCCTGGATATATCTTCCCACAGTATTTACTTCCCTGGACCCCTGTCTAGCAGGGCGACTGATGTGATCCCTGGGGTGAATTTCCTATCTCCCATCCATTGCATCAAGGTTCCTTTTGAAGAGGGCCAAAGAGGCGCTCTGCTTGGCATGTGTGGGCAATCTATTCCAGAGTCTGGGGAGTCACTGGGTCAGGAACCTATCCCTCCAGCATGTTTTGTTCATTGTGATGACAAGGTTTAGATCCCTGGAGTGTCTCTCTCTGAGGGATTGGGATTTCTTTAAGTGTAGCATGTCCAACAGCTCTGGGTTTGACATGGCCTTGTATGTTAAGCAGAGATCGCCTCTGAGTAGACGATATGCGACAGAGTATAGGTGGAGCTTTTTTAGACTGTCAGCATAGGGCATCTGCTTTAGGTCTGTGATTCTTTTAGTGAGGTATTTCTGCGGCCTTTCCAGTTGTTGCAGATGTCTTGTGAGGTACATACCAAATGGGGCGTTGTATTCTATAATGGGTCTAATGAGGGATGAGTACAGTGGGACAATGACCGCTTTTTTTCTGGATGAAAAGCCCTTAGTGATGAGGTGTGCCATATAGAAGGATTTCCTGACTGTTGTGGCGATGTGGTTATCGAAGGTGAGACCACTGTCCTCCTGTGTCCCTAAGTCTCTTGTCACACTTTCGGTGTGTAGTGTACTGCTACCTATGTGATAATTCACGGGTACATGTCTTTTTCCCAAAGGGGATAACTATACATTTCTTGGCATTGAGCTTGAGCCCATGGCTCTTGCACCAACCATTTGTTTCTGTAAGGCCCTTTTGTAGAATATCCACATAATTTGGGGATTCAGTAATGGCTCCCAGTTTGCAGTCATCTGCGAACTTTGTTAGCCAGAGTCCCTTAGTGTTGGCTTATACTTCAGAGAAGTAGATGCCAAACAAGAACAGTCCCAGGACTGAACCCTGAGGTACCCCACTTGTCACTTGTCTGGAGCTGTATTTGGAGTCGGCTACTTTTACGGTGTGGGTTCTGTCAATAAGCCAGTTGGCAACCCATCCAGTGATGATGGGATTAATGCCCAGCTTAGTAAGTTTATCTATGATTCCAGAGTGGGGGATGGTGTTGAAGGCCTTGGCGAGGTCCAGATAGGCTGTGTGGACCACCTTACCCTTGCCCACGGCTATGGAGATTGATTCGAAGAAGTCATTTAGGTTCAGGAGACAAGATCGGCCCTTCATGAACCCAAACTGCGTGGGGTCCAGTGTTTGTAGTTTGCCAATGTCTTGTTTATAAGTTCCATGATAATGCGTTCCTTGGCCTTGCAGATCAAGCTCATCAGACTGATGGGGCTGTAGGTCCCGGGATCCAAGGTGGATCCCCCCTTGTGGAGTAAGATAACTGTAGCCGTGCACCACTCAGTGGGCACGAAGCCTGAGGTGAGGCTATGATTAAACATGACACTTAGGTGAGGTGCCAGTTCATTTTGTAGGTCCTGAAGTTCACAGCCTGGGATGTCATCTGGTCCCATGGATGCTGTGTTCTTAGCTTTGAAGAGTGCGTTTTTTACCTGTGTGGCCATGTTTACTGGAATTTGGCAATCTTTCTCTATGGAGATGGGCCCTTTAGAGGGTGAGAGGGGGGTGAAGTTTGCACTGAATCGAGCTGCCAGGATATTGGCAATATCCTTGGGATAAGTATATTTAATGCCATTCTGTTGTAGCTCAGTGCAGATCTGAGCATTGCAGTTTAGATTCTTGATATAGCTATAGAATGCCTTGTAGTTGCCTTTGGAATCTTTGGCAGTTTTATTTTTGTAACTAGCTTTGGAGGAATTTATGAGGGATTTCATCTTCTGACTGAGGCTGGTAAGGGAGTTTTTTTGCATCCTGGGATTTTCCTCTTTTCTGCAACAGTTTCTTCCTTTTGTTGTAAAGTTTGTTTATGGCAAGGGACCACCAGATTGGCTTCCTTTTTTTGGAGGAGATTGTCTTGGTTCTATTGGGAATGGCACGATTCATGCACGAGTGGATGTGCTCGTACAGTGCCTTAGTGTAGGATTCAGCAGTTGATCTTGTCTGCATGGGTAACATGAAGTTTGTCACTTCTGACTTGAGTAGCATAAAGTTGGCTTTGGAGAATTTTTTTACAGAGGTTTCTTTACTGGTGGGTGGGGGTGGGATGTGGATGTCAAGGGTGATTAGCTTATGGTCAGACCTGACGAACGAGGGGGTGACCATAGGTGTGGCGCATTGATTTCCCATGTTGGTAATGACCAGGTCTAGGATATTGGAGCCCCTGGTGGGACTAAGGATTAGTTGATCCAGGGCATTGGAATTTATGAATTCCAAGAACTGTTGGGCAAAGGTGTTGGTACACGCGCAGTTTTCCCAGTTAATGGCAGGGTAGTTGAAATCACCCAGTATTAGGGTGTTTGGTTGTGTCTTAATATTTTCAAGTATGTTTAGAAAGGTATAGTGAGAATCATGGGACATGGTGGGGGATCTGTAGCAAGCTACTATTTGGATTGCAGTCTTTCCTAGTGTTATTTGCACCTGGTGAATTTCAGATGCATTGTGTTGGGCAACTAGCCTGGTGTTGTAAATATCCTTGGTAAATATGGACACTCCTCCACCTTTAGTGTTTCGGTCCCGGTTTGGTGGCTAAAAAGTGTGGTAAGATTTGTAGTCTGGTATTGCAGGGGTGCTCTCTGGAGCTTTGAACCAGGTCTCAGTTACTGTGCAGATATCAATGTTCTCCATTTTTAGGAGTGCCTCGAGAGAGTGCATTTTAGGGTTTAGACTTCTAGCATTACCTTCAGATTTTGCATGCTTGTACCTGTTACGGTGGTGGTTTTGTCCTTTGAACTTTGCCTAAAAAAGGCACTATAGGGGTGGCAAGAGCCTTAGCCAGTAACCTGAATCCCAGGGGCGACGGGTGCAGACCATCTCTGGCAAAGCATCGTGGTCTGTCGATCATGTCGTCCCAGGCAGACAGATACTGGATCCCCTTTGAATGACACCAGAAGCTTAGCCAATTGTTGAAGTCAGTCATTTTGTCCTTATAATGTGGTATCATTCTGGGCAAATGCAGGATGCTACCCAGGGCTAGGGTCATACCTGCCTGGGCCACATGATCCGATAGCTCTTCCATGTCACTTTTCATGTAGTCCAGGTAGGTACATCTCAAGTCATTCACTCTAACATGGACAATGACAGAGTCATATTTGTACTTGTTGTGGTGTGACTTGAGTGTGGTGTGACTTGAGTGCATGCGTCGTTATGTGGCGGATCCTGGCACCCGACAGGCAGCTGACTGTAATTTTTTTCCTTGTTCAGCCTAGTGAGTGGGACATCAGTGTGCCTGACTATAGAGTCACCTATGACTAAAGTGTTGGGTACGTTGTCTTGCCTTAGGGGCTGTTGTTGGGTGGCACACTGGTGTTGTGAGCTATGTGACACTTTGGTTGTGATTGATGTTTGTTTGCGTTTCAGCTTCAGAGGTCCTTGTTGCTTGGGCAGGTTACTGTTAAGGGCCTCCACATATGTGGGTTTAGTGTTGTTGAGTGTGGGTGTTGGTGGTATGGGTTTAGAAGGGTTATGTGTTGCTTGAGGTGTAGTGCGGGTGTTTACCTCCTCCTCCTCTTGACTGTCTAGCACAGTCTTGGGTCGAGAGAGCTTTGCTTCCAGTTTGGCTATGTAAGTGCATCTCTCGCAGGTTGTAGTGTTGGGTGGTAGGAGGAGGGGGTTGTCTGTGTACATGATGCAATTGCTGCATTGCCCCAGTATGCCCAGATTCACCAGTTGGACAGGAGAAATCACCAGACGCCGACCCTTGGACATGCCTGATTTGGTGGGGGGTTTTTTGTAAAGTACAGGAGCTGTTTTCCCTTACCTTAGCAAGGTACTTTGCAGTTATAGGCTGTTTAGTGCCTGTGATTAATTTCTCCTTGCTAACAAGGAGAGTTGAGTGCTTGTATCAGTTTAAGACTCCCTAGTGCTTTCCAGCAGATTTTAAAGCAAGTGCTAGTCACAGGATGCTTAAAGGAAAGATGAAAAAATGGTTTATCCTACACACTGCAGTGTGCACTAGAGGAGTTAGATGTGAAAGTAGGTAGTTTAAGTTTTACCTGTCTAAAAAGTTAAGTTTTAGTGGAGAGTCACTATTTTTAAAACAGCAAGATAGATTAAAAAGGGGGTGGTCACTTTTGTATTCTGGTACTATGGAATGCAGTAGGATGGCCAATAAATTTAAATGGCTGAAGGGGAGTGATTTCACAAAATTATAATTTTATGCTTACTCACACAAGCCAGTAAAAACAGAGAGGAAATGAGATATGGTCAAATTAACATAAGGGGAAGGCAACTAGAAAGAAAGTGGTGTTTAAGAACACTACAGTAACCAGGTGGGAAGGTGGGGAAAAAAATTCTGCCCGACTCACAAGAGACAGAGCTGTGGTCTCTTTTCAAGTGTTAATATGCAGTTAAAAGCAGAATACAAGTAAAACACAAGGTAAATAAAACAAATCACAGTATTCAAAATAGAAAAAGGCAATAAAGTAATACAATAAATAAAAAGCAAACTAACCTTTCCCTCACAGCAAAGTGTAGCAGAGTCTGGGTGAGCCTTTCTAGTAAAGGGTTGACATCCCTACCAAGAAAAAGCAGAAGACTAAGACTACATCTGATGATGTAAATCTTTATTCATTCCTTACTGTTAGGACTTCGGTTCCGTCCTTGGAAACAACACCGTCTTTTCCAAGCTCGTGCCAGCCAAAAACTCTCAGCTAAGATCTACCCATAGTGCCCCTCTCATAGTTACTCTAGATCTTGTTTGCCGCATTCCTCATCAGACGTGCCTAGCCATCTCTGTCAAAGCCAAGTGGAAAATTGTGATTTTTGGTACAGTTTCTCTTCAAAATGTCTTTTTTTAGTCAGTTTAGCCTTTTCTCATTATTGCCTATAACCTGCTTATATTTCCTACCCTTTACCTTGATAATTAAATTTCTACCATTGTTGGTACGGTCCCCCTCTCATGTCTTTGGTAGGCCCTTCTTTACCACTTGTGGTATTTTTTTAAATACCATCGTTGGTATCCTCTCCCTTTTCTCCCTATTTTTTTGTTGTTGTTGTTGTTTCTCTTAGGATACCCCTTTGTGCCTGTACTGTGTCAGACAAAGTTAAATTGGGGTTTAAACAGTGTGACAAGTGTGGGCGTAAGATGCCCAACTTGGATGGACACGCTCGTTGCGTCTACTGTTTGGGCATGGAACATATTAAAACTGATTGTGACATTTGTGCTAGTTTTAGCAGTCGCCCACTAGCAGAACGTAAGAAAAAGCTTATTTTAAAAGGTTTAATTAAAGCACCTTTTTCGGAGGATCTCTCTGGGTCGGAGGTCTCACCCCCCCCTCCAAAGACCAAAAACATAAGTCACTCAGTTCCTACATCTGTCAGTTACACTGTGTCTTCCCCCTCGGTGCCATCTATGATGTTGACTCCTATTTCAGATCCAACATTGGCTCCCATGACTGTACCTGCTTCGGCACCATCCCCGGCCATGGTGCCGATAGCTTCTTCGGCTCCACTAATTATGACCTCAGCTCCTAAAGTCAAATATCTGCCAAGAACCAGATACTGTCCAGTGTACGGCCCTTTTTTGGGGCATCGGTTTAGCCCTTTTTTGAAAGACCTGATTCTCCTTCAGCAGCCTCCTTTAGCTCCACCAGGAGCTTTTCTGAACTAGACCTAGTGCGGGTTGTGGACCAGCTTCTGGCAGCTAGGAGAATTGCCCATTCCAGCTAGACCTTCCTTCCCTCTTGGTTTGGAATCCTTCACAGCATATTCTTTTTTTTATCCTCCTCCAGCCTCTACCCAGGCCCCGAAGATCTCGGAACCGATGTTCATCCTGGTGCATACTGTCTCTGTTCCGACTGCGGATTTTTCCCTGTCGGCACCGACCACCCTTGCTGCATCAGCTGTGGTGGAGCCGGTGCTCTCTCAGAGCAGTGCTTGGACTGTCAGCACCTTGGTACCTAGACTGGCACCTATTTTTTTGCTGGTGCCGTTTATGTCCACGTCTCCGATGGTTTCCATTCCTCTCAGAGCTCCTCACCTGGAGGTGGGCTCCTCAGGGAAGGGTGTGACCCTGGTTCCGAGGCTGTCCTTCTGGGTTCTGGGCTTCCATTCCTCCTTGAGCAGGCCTGTTTCCAGGTGATGGAGAGGGTCCTTGCCTCCACAGTCTCGCAGTCAGCATCAATGACATCAGCATCAGCACCCCCCCTAGCAAGCAGCTGTCCCAATCCCCTACTTCGGAGTCTCGGGCACGGGAGTCGCAAGACCTCCCTTTGAAGGGAACCCTTTCTCCTGATCCTCCTCAGAAAATCCCACTGGGGAGCCACCTCAAAAGAAATGGTGCAAGAGGAAACACCTTGATTCCCCCTGAGGAGTCTATCACCAAAGACACCGATTGTGATGAGGGAGAAGGGTCCCCACGGTCTCCCCCAGATGACGTCTCATTTGGAGACATTCTCAAAATCCTTAAACAGCAGGGAGACTGGAAGTCATTTAACCCTTCTTCTGAGGATCGGTGTTCTTGCAGGCCTTCCCTGCCCAGCCATCTACTTCCTGGGTGACACCACCTGCAGATGAACTTGTTAAGCTGATCGTGCAGCGTGCCTGGAAGGCCCTGGATAATGTAGAACCTGTCCCCCGGAGGCCAGACAAAATTCTATCCACACCTGAAGACCAGCCCCACTGGTCCAAGCATTTGTCAGTTGATTCCATGGTCATGGCAGTGGTTACCAAGAGGGAACTGGCAGAAGGTAGTTCCACTGTCCATCCTCCGAACAGGGAGTCTCAGACCATGGACAGACTAGATAAGTGGACCTAGGCATCAAGCGACCTTTGCCATTTGATCCCTGAACTATCTGGCACACTTCACTTGCCTCCAAAGAGACCTAATATCTGAAATGTCCTCTTTGGAGGGGGTAATACCTGATGAGGTGCGTGACACTGTCACCTTGCAGCTAGCTACCCTTGAATCCATCTCAAACTCCTCGATGCATTTGATGTCTCACACCACCGAGGGGGCAGCTCAAACTGCTGTATCAGGCATTGTCATGAGACGTAATGCCTGGATGCAGTTGTGTGATTTCGCAGACCCCTTTAAATCTTCCTTTGTCAATGTGCCTATCAACAAATCTGCACTTTTGGTCCCAAAGTACGAGACGCACTAGCACGAAGTGAGAAAGACGGAAAGACCTTGTCTGCTGTGGACATATTCTTTTCAACCCCCCAGAGGTCCTACTCCAGGATCCAGAACGGAGGAAAAATGTGGTTCAGAAAATCCCAAGGATATTTTTGTGACACTCATGATGAGAAATCCCCCCGGGGCAGAGGGGGCAACTCATCTGGAAGATTCCCCTTTCGGGGTAGAGGGAGTCCACGTAACCAGGATGCTAGAGATTCCTTCTCTGGCAGACCCTATTAGCGCTCCTGAGCAGCGGCCCGATTGCTTTCCTCTGGACCCCCAGACCCGTCAAACGAATTCCCGATGTGCCACCCAATCAGCGGGAACTAGCAGCCTTAGAAATTGAAAAGCTGCTAGGAAAAAGTCATCCAACCAGTCCCACCAGAGAGGATCTGGGTTTTACTCGAGGTTCTTTTTAGAGCCAAAAAAGACAGGGGACTGGAGACCATTCCTGGATCTCAGCCTATTGAACAAATTTATCAAACCTCAAAAATTCCGGATGGTCATGGTACAGTCCATCCTCCCCTTCCTAGGGAGAGACAAATGGATGTGCTGTATAGACCTCCAGGTTGCGTACTACCACATAAAGATGGATCACCACTCCTGGAGGTTTCTCCACTTCTGGCTGGGAGCCAATCACTACCAGTTCAGGGCACTGCCATGTGGTGTCTTGACAGCCCCCCCTGAGTGTTCACCAAATGTATGACAATCGTAGTAGCTCATCTTCGACTGCAAGGATTCCAGGGGTTTCCATATCTAGATGATTGGTTCCTTACTGCTTTGATCGGAATCTTCTAATCCACAGCCTCTCTTATACTCAAGGCCTTGCTCTCCGCTTGGGGATTACAATCAGTAAGGAGAAATCTCAAATATCCCCAACAAAGACACTGGAATTTATGGGAGCAGTCTTCGACACAACATCTTGTCAAGGTTCTCTCCCTCCTCACAGGCTTTTGAAAATAAAACACCAAATCCAAGCCCTCCTTCCACAGACCTATGTACCAGCGCACCTTGTACTGCAACTCTTAGGCTCCATGGCGGCTGCCATTACACTAGTACCACTGGCGAGGCTGCACATGAGAATCCTACAGTGGCTCCTTTCTGCACAATGGTCAATCTTAACTCACCCACTTGACCACATGATATGTCTTACAAATCATTGCAAGGAAGAAATGCTATGGTGGATGAAGTCACAAACGAATCTTTGGTGTCGACCATTCTATCTTCTCCAACCCACGGCCACGGTGACCACGGACCCTTCCCTATTAGTGTGGGGGGACATTTCCAGGGAAAGACGGTCCAAGGCACCTGGTCCCCCATGGAGGCCAATTTGCACATAAATGTCCTGGAACTGAGGGCAGTTCTCTTAGCTTTGCAAGCGTGCCATACATCCCTACCTTCTG
This sequence comes from Protopterus annectens, assembly GCF_019279795.1. Taxonomy (NCBI): domain Eukaryota; kingdom Metazoa; phylum Chordata; order Ceratodontiformes; family Protopteridae; genus Protopterus; species Protopterus annectens. The sequence goes on along the minus strand of NC_056731.1, from coordinate 643,262,195 downwards.
GGACCATTGCAATTCAGTCGGACGACATGTCAGTCTTCTGGTATATCAACAAGCAAGGCAGAACCAGGTCTTACCCCCTGTGTTGGGAAGCCATGAGGATTTGGCACTGGGCGATAGCTTCTAATTGCTTTCTTATAGCAACACACATTCCCGGGAGTTCCAACCTTATTGCGGACAATCTGAGCAGAAACATCCAAGAACAACGCCAAAACAAACTAAATAAAACACAAACTCCAAGGGGAGGTCAGCAAAGAAGTAAAACCACCAGGCTCCAAACAAGAATGTCCGAAAAAACATAATCAGTTAAATTAATGATATTGAAAAAATCCTAGCGCTCTACTACGCTGCTTATGACCATTTTGCAATTCATCATAAAGACAATGGTTTTAAAGGACAGGGTGTTAATATTGGTAACAAACGTTCTTACAGTGCTGCTGTGTTTACCTCCACTAGTGCTAATAAAGCTATTTTTTCCAATGAAAAGTTTGATAAAGAGCAGGGTTTTGACATGCCTGATTTAAGGGATGGCATGTCTGCCAACAACACGCAGTCTGTTAACAACCAGGCTAAGGGTTCTGTTTGTGAGAAAGATCAGCATGAATCTGACACTAGTCTTCATACGACTGAGAAAGACAAGGTCTGTAGGAACAAATCAGGTGTTGCTTCTTCTGATTCTTCTTCTTCTTCTGGTTTCCCAAAGAAGAACCAGGGAAACCACAACAAAAAGACAGTGTTTACTCGAAGTCGGACTTTTTTGGGGTCCAATTCCTCGGGAGACGAAGCGTAGTAGAGCGCTTGGATTTTTTCAATATCATTAATTTAACTGATTATGTTTTTTCGGACATTCTTGTTTGGAGCCTGGTGGTTTTACTTCTTTGCTGACCTCCCCTTGGAGTTTTTGTTTTATCTGAGCAGAAACATCCTGATGCCTCATGAGTGGTCCCTCAATCCTGTAATAGCGGATCAGATTTGTGGCAAGCCTTGCTGTGATCTGTTTGCTTTCCCCCTAAACAACAAATGCAGAAGCTACTTTTCCCTGATCCCCCCTCAGGGGGTTCCCCTGAGGGACACTCTAATGCACGATTGGCCCCCAGATCTACTGTATACCTTTCCTCTGTTTCCTCTTATTCCGAAATTCTTCCAGAAAGCTCAAAGGTTGAGAAGTAAAGTGATCCTCATTGCCCGTTATTGGCCCCGTCAAGTCTGGTTCCCATTCCTGTGGCCTCATCTGATTCACAGTCCATGGATCCTGGATCATTCCCAAGGTCTGTTATCTCATCCTCAGGGACCGATTCAACCCAATCTCCACAGTCTCAAGCTCACAGCTTGGTTCCTCCACTTCCAGTGATTGCCAGGCTGTCTGACATCCCATCTTCTGTTTGTGAAATTCTTCTGGCTTCACACAAACCTTCCACCGGGAAAGTTTATTCTAATAAATGGACTAGATTCTCTATTTGGGCCAAAGATCAGAACTTGGATCCCTTTTCTATGCCTATTCAAAAGATCCTTCAATACCTGACGACTCTTTTACATGCAGGAGCCTCAGCATCGACAATCACTGCACATTTAGCAGCTATCGCCAATTTTCATAATGGATTTGACAATTCTTCAATTATGTCACACCGCCTGTGCAAGACCTTTTTGAAAGGAGTATTACACGTTAAACCTCCGGTCAAGCACCCCATAGAACCCTGGGACTTGACTTTGGTGCTTCAATCTCTCAGAGGCCCTCCTTTTGAGTCTTTTGAGTCATGTGATATAAAGTTTTTGTCATGGAAGACCCTACTTCTAGTAGCACTTACCTCAGCGAGAAGAGTATCTGAACTGCAGGACTTGAGTGTCAAGAGACCTTACTTGAACTTCCACAGGGATAGGGTGTCCCTACTTACTGACCCTTCTTCCTTGCCCAAGGTAATTTCTGGATTTTCCATTAACCAGTCTATTGACCTGGCGGTTTTCTTCCCTCAACATTCTAACAGAGGGGAGTACCTTTTGCACACCCTTGATGTGCATCGGCAGCTTCGTTGTTATTTGGACAGGACTAAATCTTTCAGGGAAACAGATCAATTGTTTGTGGCCTTTGCAGGACCCAGATTGGGTAAACCTGTCTCCAAAGTGACTTTATCCTCCTGGCTTAGAAACGTTATTATCTTTATCTACCAACAGAATAAGCTATCCTTACCTTCCAGAATAAAGGCTCATTTTACCAGATCAATGCCTATTTATGTAGCTTTCCATTCCAAAGCCTCTATGGATGATATCTGCGCAGCAGCCACTTGGGCAAGAGCTCATACCTTTATCTCTCATTACAAATTGGATATGGCCTCCAGGGGACGCGCATCCTTTAGTTCTGTGGTGCTGAGGAATATCCTTCCTTAGGGCCACCCAAGACTCAAGTAGCTGGGGAGTCTGTCCTAACAGTAAGGAATGAAAAAAGATTTGCATCATCAGATGATGGTTATCTCTTACCATAACGTTCCATCTGTGTTGTAGATCTTTATTTATTCATTACTTCCCACCCTCTTTCCCCCTGCCTGGAATCCTGGTGGACTTCAGGAACTCTTGATTAGGGTATTTGCTCAGACAGAGCCTTCAACTGTTTTTCTATTACTACCTCTATTATATAGGGGTGGGCAACTCGATCTGAAGTTAATATGACAGGGGCATTATGGGTAGGACTTAGATGAGAGTTTTTGGCTGGCATGAGCTTGGAAATGGCCGTGTCAGTTCTGAGGACGGAACTGTAGTCCTAACAGTAATGAATGAATAAAGATCTACCACACAGATGGGACGTTATGGTAAGACATAACTTATTTTTCTGTACTCTCTAAGGAATCCTCATAGGGAATGGCAGAAGTTTACTTGCAGCCTGTTTAATGACTCAGTGTCTCTGAAGCGTCCCCAAGGGATTTCTGTCCCTACTCCTCCTTGGACTTCTTCCAAACAGACTAGGGAACCTGATTTGTCAGCTGAGGGCTCAGAGACTGATGAGGGGCCCCTGTCATGCTCTTCGGAGGTGCCTTCACCTTTTGCTTATAGTTCTGATGAAGAACAGTCTGTGAGCCCTGAGTCTCCTTTGGATGAATTGTCTTTTGGATGCACTATAACTAGAATGATGGAATACTTTAAGTGGGATTCTTAAGTGTATGGTATCCAGAAAAGATATTATGAGCTGCTTCAGGTGGACATTCTTAAACCTTCTACAGTGCCTCCTGTGCTGGCTGCTTTCTTAGACACCTTTATAGCAGCTTCTAAGTCTCCTGATTCTCAGCCTCCTGCACCAAAGAAACCTGCAGGTTCTATAAAGTTCCTGAGGATTTTTAATTCTTATTTAAGTCTCCTCTTGCTGACCCTGCTGTGCTGACAGCCTCCTCTGTGAAGCCTTACAAACTTTAGCCCTCTTCCAAGCTTCAGTCTTCAGATAAGGATAGTAGAGCAATGGAGAGAATTGGTAAAAATTCAAAAGAAAAAAGCACTCGGATAGCTGCTGCTCACCCACAAACAACTTTAATGACACAGCACAGCACACCCAGTAAATTTTTTTTTACTGGGTGTGCTGTGCTGTGTCATTAAATAAGTTTGTGGGCGAGCAGCAGTTATCTGAGTGCTTTTTTCTTTTGAATTGTGCCTGATGTTCATCGTGTTACACTGCTGAAGTCATTACACTTGGGTTATCCTGCCGTCAGGTGGTTCCCCAGTCGGCCTGAGTTCCAAAGTCTTGGTCCGGCATCGGTTGCTGTCGCCTCCTCCCTGATGTCAGTGTGACAGGGGTATACAAGATGCAGCCGACGCCATTTTCTTCAGTCTTTCTTGCTGCGCAGTGCCCAAAGCAAAAGCAGCTCGCAAGTGCCGGTCGGCCGACTCCTGAGATTTTCATTCCGAATCCAGAACCGAAGTCTTCTGCAAAGCTAAGTACCCCATTGGGGAAACTTTTTCTTGCCTCAGACCGATGTCAGTAAAAGTTAATAACTGTATTTCCTGTGCGAAGCAAATACCTCATAAGGATTTCCATTCCTATTGTATACCATGCCTAGGCCCAGACCACGACATCACTGGTTGTCGGTCTTGTGCTAGGTTTAATAAGCACACTATTAAATGTCTGTTTGATTTTGCCCGACATTATTTTGGCAGAAAATTTAATTACACCATGCCGTCGGAACTTCTGATGACCGGAATACATAAAAAGCACAAAGACAAGGACAGGCATCCGAGGCCCAAACCTGACGACGAAGCCTGTTCTAGGCCGGTCGCCGGTTCTCCGGTTTTCAGCGAGGCGCCTTCGCAGCCCCTGATGACCGCTTCTGCAGAACCACAGGCTGCCTCCGACTCCCACGTGGAGATGGCTGGGCCTTCAGACGCACAAGTTTTTCAGCCTACCGAGGCTAACCCTTCAGAGGAATCTGGAGTAGCTGAGCAACCTGAAGCTTCAGAGGGTGTTTTCAGACCTACTCAGTTAACCATTAAACCCCCTGCTAAGTCTAAGCCTCCTTTAAAAACAAATAAGCAAATACAGCATTCCCCAAGACAGGCCTCCAGGCCTAAGAAACAAATGCTCAAAATGGCCGAAGACCTAATCACTCTGATCAGGGGGTCCCATACCCCTCCTGATAAAAGGCCCAGACAGGATGCAGACTATGACTCATCCGACCAGGTGTCCATTTCTTCAGATTCATCCTCAGACCTAGGATATTCTTTACCCCCTTATGAGGACTCTAATGCTGAGGAATCAATTCCATCAGCCTCTCCGCCTGAGGACTACTCCTTTGGGGAAACCTTACATACCATGAGGGAGCATTTCCATTGGGAAGGCCAGGATTACTCTGAATCCAAGAAAAGGCTCAGAGACTTCCTTTTATTACCTCAACACAGACCCCTTGCTACTCCGCCAGTGTTAGACATTGTGGATGATGTGTATACTGAATCCAGCTTAAATCTTGACTCCTTACCTCCAGCCCCAGTTAAACCTGACAGATACTACAGAGACCCTGACTCACACAAATTTATGTATAAAAGCCCTGTTGCTGACCCTGAAACTATTTCTCAGGGACCCAAAGGGATTAAGGCCTCATCAGCAAAAAATCCAGTCCCCTCTGACAGAGATTCCAGAGCATTGGACAGATGGGGAAAGAAAGTATATACGTCTGCAACCTTAGCAATGAGAGCCTTAAATTGCCAGTTTCACATGCTAAAATATCAGCAATTTTTGATGTCTCAGTTAAAACAAAAAATGCTTCCAGATTCAGATCCTCCTAATTTTAAAGAAATGCAGGATTTATTGCATGCAGCTGAACAAGTGGGAAAGCATACTTTGCAATGTGGTTTTGATTCTTTAGAGGCCTCCTGTAGAGCAGCAGTTACAGGCTCTGTCATTAGAAGGCATGTTTGGTTAAAAGAACATTTGTTACCAGATCATGTTAAAGCAAAATTATTGGATGCACCTTTACAGCAGGATGTGTTATTTGGAGTTAAGGCAGAAGAGGTATTAAAGAAAATGGAGGATAAGGCAAAAATCTATGCAAACGGTAAAGGATTTCTTACAGGTTCAGCCACCAAGATTTAGCAGAAATTGGCCAACAAATAATTGGTCCTTTCTGGTTACAGACAGACCTCAAAGGGGCAGATACAGACGTCCAAGAGGTAGAGGTCAACCACAAGGTCTTTACAGGCCCCGACAATGGGGTGCACCAGGTCAGAAAGAAGGGGAAGACAGGCCCGGTGCACCAGGTCAGAAAGAAGGGGAAGACAAGCCCCAACCATATAAAAAGCAGCCTCAATGACTTCCCATTACAGCTGCCAAACAACTCTCTCTTGGCAGCCCCCTTGGGAGGAAAACTAGCACTTTTCTATCACAGTTGGCATTGGATCACCAAAGACTAGTGGGTTCTCAGCATTGTATCTCAAGGTTACAGGTTCCACTTTCACACTCTGCCAAGGTTAAAAGGAATGCCAAATATGCCACTAAATCAATGGGCAGAGGCTCAAAAACAAATTACAACACTCATGGAAATGAGAGCTTTTCAAGAGGTACCACCACAAGAGCAAGGACAAGGATTTTATTCAAGACTCTTTCTGGTTCCCAGAAAGGACAAAGCCTGAAGGCCCATTCTGGATCTTTCTCCTCTAAACACTTAGTTGGATGTTCCGAAATTCAAAATGTTGACACTACAGCAGCTTCTTCCCATGCTGGGCAAGAAAGCTTGGCTCGTGACCTTGGACCTCAAGGAGGCATACCTGCATGTCCCTATCAGACAAAACTGCAGAAGATACCTCAGATTCATAGCAGGTTCAATGCACTATCAATTCTCTGCACTGCCCTTTGGCTTATCTACTGCACCCAGAGTCTTCCCAAAGTGCCTGGCACCAGTAATTGCATTTTGCAGACAGAAAGGAATTCAAATTTGTCCGTACCTGGACGACTGCCTGATTAAAGCAGAGAGCAAGGACATTCTTCTAGAGCATCTAGCATTTGTAAAACAGTTATTAAGTTGCCTGGGGTACACAGTAAATGAAAAGAAATCAAAACTAGTGCCCTCACAAGAGATAATATTCCTGGGTGCCAGCTTGAACACAACTGCCCAGATGGCTTATCTCACGCCAGACAAGCAAGGACAACTGACTCAATACTTTTAATTGATGGCAACAAAGACCCAACTCCCTGTAAGAAAAATTCTGCAGGCCTTGGGTTACATGGCATCTTGCATACTACTAATTCCATATGCCAGACTGCATATGAGGAAACTGCATTGGTACCTAAAGAGTGTATGGTCTCAACACTGTCAAAGTTTGGAAACAGTTATACCACTAATTCCTTGCCTTCAACAGGAGTTTCGATGGTGGGCTCAAGCTTGTCACCTCAACAAGGGACAGCCTTTTACTCAACCCACAGCCAGGCAAACACTGACAACAGATGCATCGGATTACGCTTGGGGAGCACACATGGCGGGAAAATGTATTCAGGGCAAGTGGCCCGCAGAACAAAGGCATCTTCACATCAATCAAAAAGATGTTAGCTGTACAAAATGCCCTTATAGCTTTCAAGGATCTGCTGCATCCAGGACAACTATTACTAAAAACAGACAATACCACAGTTATGTGGTACATAAACAAGCAAGGGGGCACTCACTCCTACCCCCTCTGCAGACAAGCCATGACCTTGTGGAACACAGCTCAAAACTATCAAGTTCATCTGCAAGCACAATTCCTGCCAGGAGAGAAACACACTGGCAGATGACTTAAGCAGAAACATCATGGATCCCCACGAAAGGGAATTGAATCCACAAATATTCAGAATGATAACACAGAAATGGTGGAGCCCGGATATAGATCTGTTTGCATCCCCAATGAACTGCCATCTACAGAAATTCTGCACAAGGAGTTACCATCCACAAGCATGGAAAGTGGATGCCCTTTCATTCAGCTGGAAAAACCTACAAGTATACGCTTTCCCTCCACTACCTCTCCTTCCAAAGGTTGTCATAAAAGCCAGGCAATAAGAGCCAAAGATGATCCTGATTGCTGCAGACTGGCCCCGCCAGCACTGGTACCCAATCTTAAAGAATTTAGCACAAGAACCACCCTGGATATTGCCTCAAATCCCACATCTGCTGACTCAGCACAACAATCAGGTACTTCACAGTCAGTTAAAGACCTTAAACCTAGCTGCATGGAAAATTACTTAGTCAAGCAAGCAATGCCTCTCTCCAAAGCTGTTATGGATGTCATTCTGGAGGCCAGAAGGCCTAGTACAAGGATAAATGGAAGAGATTCTGTGCCTGGAACCAGGCTCACAGCCTTGACCCTCTTGTCCCAAGCATTCCTCAGATTCTACAATATTTAACTGAGATGCTGGACCAAGGTCTCTCTTTGTCATCCATCAAGATCCACGCCTCTGCCATCTCTGCTCATTACAGCACGGATCCTCCAAATTTCTCTAATACTTTGCTAAAACAGTATCTCAGAGGGGCTAAAAACATAAGACTGTCCCGTAGAGCACCTACTCCAACTTGGGACCTCAACTTTGTTTTGGAAAAATTAACTTTACCTCACTTTGAGCCAGCTAACACAGCAGAATTAAAATATATTTCTTGGAAAACTGCACTGCTCCTGGCAATAACATCAGCTTGAAGACTTTCAGAATTACAGGCTCTAATGGCAGTGGAACCTTTCCTCATTTTCCACCAGGACAGGGTGTCCTTAAGAACTAACCCTACGTTTATGCCAAAGGTGGTTTCAAGTGTGGCTCTAAACCAAACTATTCACTTGCCAACTTTTTATCCAAAACAACAGAATAAAGGGGAGAGACTACTGCATTCTTTGGACATTCGCATGCAGTTCTGCTTCTAATTCGACAAAACCAAAGCTTTCAGAAAATCTGAGCAATTACTGGTAGCATATGCTGCAGGAGCACAGGGAAAAGTCATTTCAAAACAGACTATTTCAAAATGGATAGGACATTGCATACATTTCTCCTACACACACCATGGGAAACCTATACCTAGCAGCATTAGATCTCACTCCACCAGGGCAACAGCCACTTAAACTGCCTACCTCAGAGGAGTGCCTACCAAGGACATTTTGGAAGCAGCAACATGGAGTTCTGTCCATACCTTCACCAAGCATTACCATCTGCCTTTGTACTCTAAATCCAGAGCTGGCGTAACACGATGAACATAGTACAGTTTTGTACCTACCATAAATGTAGATGTTCAAGTGTATACACTGCTTCAGTCCAGGTTGCCCTCCCTCCTTCCCCTCTTTCTTGCTGGTATGTACCTATATCTTCTACCCTTTACTACCTATGGGGAGTATTTGCTGGTAACTAAAAGTTGTTGTTTGCTTTTCCTATCTATGTTTTATTAGCAATTTGAATTGCCTACCCATTTGGGGGCACCTGACATCTGGGGCAAGAAAAACTAAAGAAAATGGCGTCGGCTACATCTTATATACCCCTGTTGCACTGACGTCAGGGAGGAGGCGACAGCAACCAACACCGGACCAAGACTTTGGAACTCAGGCTGACTGGGGAACCGCCTGACGGCAGGATAACCCAAGTGTAATGACTGCAGCAGTGTATACACTCGAACATCTACATTTATGGTAGGTACAAAACTGTACTTTTGGCACTTGGTCCGTGGTTGTTGCTTTATTTTAGAATTGGTAAAAAGGTTTATACTGTTTCATCTTTGGCTTTTAGGGCCATCAATTACCAGACCTAGATGACTAGATGTGCTCCGGCCTTGATTGCCCAGGCTTGAGAGGTTATTTCCTATCTTCCTGATTCTGAAGCAAAATCTTTGCTTTTTCTGTTTTGGATTCTCTCTCTCAGGTATTTCATCACTCTGTCAAGTGCAGCTGTGATGCTGCTGATGCATCTTCCAGAGCTGCTGCCTTTGGGTCTGTCACGAGGCATTATTCTTGGCTTTTCCTGCAGTCTTTGCCTACAGACATTAAGGCCAAGTTGCTGGATGCGCCTTTGGAAAATAAAAATCTCTTTGGGATTGCCACTGCAGATGTGTTTGCCTGTTCAGGAAAAAGGTAAAGCTTTGCAAGATCTTAAACATATTTTTGTGTCTTCTGTCCCTAATTTCCAGAAGAACTGTCCTACTAGGTCTGCTTTTGTTCGCAGACAGCCTCTTCAGGCCACCAAAGGCAGGAAGCGTGGTAGGCGAGCTCTTCCTGCGAAATCTTCTCAGGTTGCTGTGGCTCGGAAATCTCCTTTATCTGACAAGCCTGCTTCTCTTTGACATTTTGCCCCTCTCCACCCTTTTGCCAGGGTTCTCTTGTCCCTTTGGCTCTGCCTTTGTTTTCCAAACTGGCAGATTATCACCTTGGATTCATGGAATCAGTCATCCGTCAAGATTACTTCATGATGTAGAAACCTCTACCTCCTTTTTCGGGGATTTCCCAGCCACCTCTGGAGCAACTTCCTCATTTCCCAGAGGTACCCGAGTCCTTGGTAAACCAAGAAACTATTCAACCTGTCCCTCCTTTGCAAATAGGAAAGGGATTTTACTTCGGTATGTCCCTGGTCCCTTGAAAGGAGGGCACTTGGAGACATATTCTGGATCTTTCCTTGTTCAAGACCTTTCTCAATGTTCCTTCTTTTCAGATACTTACTCTTCAAACCCTGTTTCCTCTTGTACCACCACAGGCTTTTCTGGTGTCATTTGATCTGAAGGATGCTTTACCTTCATATTCCTATTCACCCTCTTTTCAGGAAGTTTTTGTTTCTATGGTTCTTCCGCCCATTTTCAATTCTCTGGTTTACACTTTGGCTTCTGTACTGCCCCAAGAGTATTCACAAAATGTTTATCACCTGTGATTGCCTTTTGCAGGCTCCAAGGCATTCAGAATTTTCCTTGTTTAGATGACCTGTTGCTTCAGGCGCCTTTTCCCAGTTCCCTGTTACAGAATGTGGAGTTCATCATATCTGTCCTCTAAAGTATGGGGCTCAGTATTAATTTTCAGAAGTGTATCCTGACCTCAGATCATGTGTATTTGGGTTGCAGGATTCAGACAGTGCCAATGTTAACCTCTCTTCCACCTCCATAAGTTCTGTCCTTGACAGTTTTCTTTCAGTTGCTTCTTCCTGTGCCTGCTATTCTAGCCAGAGAGTTTCTTCGAGCCCTGGGAGTCATGGCCTCTTCTATTCTAGTACTCCCTTTTGCCAGATTGCACATGTGGAAGCTTCAGTGTACCTCAAGTCAATTTGGCTTCAGCATTGCCACCCTCTGGATTCAATTGTACCTCTGCTTTATCTAATGTGGGAATTCAGTAGGTGGGTTCAGCAACTTTCCCTCAACCCAGGCCTGCACTTTCAGCCTCTGGATTCTTCCTGAGACCTATTCACCGATGCTTCATGGGGTGGGAGGCCTTTTGTGGTCATGTGAAATTTCAAGGGCTTTGACAGCCCCATCAGAAGTCAGACGATATCAACATCAAAGAGATGAGAGCTCTGATCCACCCCATGCTTTCTCCAGGAACCCTAAAGGTTTACATACCACATCACTGTGGTGTTGTCTATGTCAACAAGTGGGGGAGGGGAGGCACAATGTCTTACCTTCTCTGCAGGTTGGCTCTTCAGGCCTGGGATCTGGCTGTCAGTTAACAGTTAACTCTTCAGGCAGTGTAAGTTCCTTCAGAGCATAATCTAGAGGTAGATGCATTGAGGATGTCCAAAACACAGACTCACGAATGGATGCTTCACAGAGACTTGTTTCTGGACATAGTCCATTGGTGGAGTATTCCTCAGGGAGATCTTTTTGCCTCACCTCTGAACAGGCAGCTCCCACTTTTCTGTTCCAGATTGCATTGCCATCTGGCAGGAAGATGGACACCCTTTCTTTTCCTTGGAAGAGGGTGTTTCTCCATGTCTTCCCTCCCCTTCCTCTATTTCCAAGATTCCTGCAGAAAATTAAGCTGGACTCCCCAAAAAAATCTTGCTAGTGACTCCCTTTTGGCCAAAGAAGCACTGTTTCCTTCTCTTAATGCATCTGGCCAGGGACAATCATCACAAGTTACCTAACCAGTTGGACCTCCTCACACAGGACAAGAGGTCACTCATCCATCCTCAGTTGTGCACTCTTCAGTTGACCCTGTGGGCGATAGGGTTTTGATCCCTTTTAGGCACCTCTTTCCTGAGGACATGCTCAGGATTTAACAGGAGGCAAGAAAACCTGCAATCAGAAAGCCTTATGTCTAAATGGAAGAGATATTCTGTCTGGTGCCTATGCCTTGAATCCTCCTTTGGCTTCTTTCTTTGAGGTTTAATAGTTTCTTAAAGGTGTCCTGCATCTTAGGCCCTCAAGGAAGTCTGTTCCTCCTCTTGGAATCTTAATTTTGTTGTACCAAATTTACCCATGCTCGTTTGAGCCTGAAGGTTCAGCTTTTCTTGGGTATTATTTGGATAAAACGTAAGACCATTTGTAAATCTGGAAAAAAAAAAAAAAAACGCTTCAAGCTGTTCTACATGCAAACAAATTTGTCACTTGGTACCTTGTCTGTTCTCCTTCTGAAGATATAACAGCATTTTATTAAAATTGCTTTAATACAGATAGAACCCATTTAATACACCAACTAATTTAAAGATCTTTCAATTAAACGAATAAAGGAAAACCCTATAAAATACAATTTTTAAGTGCTTAAATATATTTGACCATCACAGAGTGGTCTGCATTCTTGTGGGAGGAGAGGCTGGACTCTGCCCTTCTGAGCTGGGAATTTCTGGTTAAAGGCTTATAGTGCCTGCATATTTGAACTGTTTCTTACTGAAATTGGTACAACTTGTTTGCTGTAGCATAGACTAGATCCAGGCCTGCTGAATCTAGCTTTGTTTGTATGCTTGTTTGCTTGTTATTTCCCTGAAACGCTAATTCCACCTAAAACACGGCTTTTCAGTGCTTCTGTGGATCCCTAGTGATATCTGCATTGCTTACTGTACTTATTTCCTTGTTTCACTTGAAAGAAAGTTACTGTTTGTCGTTTTTGCATTTAAGTTACCTGTAACACATTGCATTTAAGTTACCTGGCACTTGCTCACTAAAGCAATTATATAAGTCAGCACTAAAAAATTAAAAGCACTACACCCTCACAAACTCCCCTTGAGTACCTTGTTCCCCATTGGCCCTTTTTTTCAATTATAAAGAATTCCCAATACTATTCTAGCATGTCCAAAGGTCAGTTGTCAATCTCCTCTCCGGTCCAGCTGGTGAATCTGGGAATCTTGAGGCAATGTTACAACTGCCTCATGTACACAGACAACCCTCTCTTCCTCCAAACAAATTCCAACACATGTGAGAGATGCAACCATATAGCCAAACTAGAGGCTAAGCTCTCTCAACTCAGTACTGGCGTAACCAGTCAGGAGGAGAAGGAAACCACACTCACTACAATTCCAGTCTCACATAGACCTACCACGACAGCACACCAAACACATAAACACACCAAAACATACTCGGAGGCTCTAAATAAAAATCCGCCTAAGCAGCAGAGACCTCCAAAGCAGACACCCAAGCAACCGCTACCCCAAAACAAAACACGTGCAACACATAGCTCACAAAGCCAGTGTGCTGAACAGTCACAGCCTTTAAGGCTAAACAACATACCTGATACACTTGTAATAGGTGACTCTATCATCAGGCACACTGACGTCCCACTCACCAGGCTGAACAAGGAGAAGGTCATGGTGAGCTGCCTGTCAGGCGCTAGGATCCACCACATAACACAAACACTCAGGTCACTCCAAGGCAAGTACAAATATGACTCAGTCATTATCCATGCTGGTGTGAATGACCTGAGATGTGCCTCCCTGGACTACATGAAAAGAGACATAGAGGAGCTCTCTGAGTATGTAGCCCAGGCCGTTATGACCCTGACCTCGAGTAGAATCTTACCCTCACCAAGAATGATGCCACAATATGAAGACAAGATGATTAATTTCAACAATTGGCTTAAGTGTTGGTGTCATTCAAAGGGGATCCGATGCCTGTCAGCCTGGGATGACATGCTCGACAAGCCACGATGCTTCGCTAGGGACTGCTTGCACCTGTCACCCCTTGGCTTTCGGATATTGGCAAAGGCTCTTGCTACCCCCATAGTGCCTTTTTTAGGCAAGGCTCAAAAGACAAACCCACCTCCATAGGTATCACAAGGGATAAGAAACTAAGAGTAATGCTACTCTACGCCAGAAGTCTAAACCTCAAGATGCACGCACTCGAAACTCTCCTTAGCATGGAGAACATCGATATCTGTGCAGTAACAGAAACCTGGTTCAAGGCTACCGAGAGCACCTCAGCACTAAGAGGTTATACCTCATACCATGCTTTTCGGCCCCAAAACTTGGACCGAACCAAAAAAGGAGGGGGAGTATCAATATTCGTCAAAGATACCCCCACCTCCAGGTTGGTGGCACAGCACAAAGCATCAGAGACTATCCATGTGCAACTAACAGTGGGTAAAACTGCCTTCAAGTTTATAGCCTGCTACAGACCACCCTCTCAAACCCAGGAACCCCACTCGGCCTTCCTGAGAACACTGGAAAATATGAAGGTCTCTCCAAACACCATTATATTGGGCGACTTCAACTACCCAAACATAGACTGGGAGCATTACTCTAGCTCCAACACCCTAGCTCAAAGGTTCCTAGAATTTATAAACTCAAATGCTATGGAACAACTTGTTACCACTCCCGCAAGAGGGGAAAACATACTGGACCTGATCATCACCAACATGGGGACTCTATGCTCCAGACCAGAAGTGTATCCCTCACTGGTGAGATCAGGCCATAAACTAATCTCACTGGATATTCACATCCTGACCCCACCCCCTGCCCAGAAAACCACAGTGAAAAACTTCTCTAAAGCAAATTTCACACTCCTCAAAACCGAGGTGGAATCCTTCAAAGCCCCCGGGCCTGTGGAAAATACGGCCCAGACTGCAGAATCCTTTATAAACGCATTCTATGAACACCTTCAGGAATGCATGGATCATGCAATCCCAAATAAAACCAAGACCCAATCCTCCAAAGACAGACGTCCTGTCTGGTGGACCCCAGCCATAAACAAATTATACAATAGAAGGAGGAAGCTACTACATGATAGAGCAACATCCCAAAAAGGGAAGGCATCTCTGATCAGTGTTAGCAATAAACTACGGGCACTCATAAAATCGTCTAAAGCCAGCTTCAAGAGAAAAATTGCACAGGACACTAAGGATAATCACAAGGCTTTCTTTAGTTATGTTAGGAACCTGGGTGGGAATTCCCAGATATGCTCAGAATTAGTCCAAAATGACAAAAAATACACCGAACCCACAGACATTGCCAACATCCTAGCTGACAGGTTCAGCGCAAAATCCCCACCAAAGGGCAAATATCTATCCCAGCAGAGTGCTGCCCCCCTGACATCTCAGATGTTCAGGTAAGAGCCGCCCTCTCCAAAGCAAAAAACACAGCATCAATGGGACCAGACTGTGTCCTGGGCTGCGTCCTACATGAACTCCAAGAAGAGCTAAACCCAAACATAAAACTACTGTTCAATCTCAGCCTGACCACAGGATATGTACCCAAAGAGTGGCGTACAGCAACTGTGGTCCCTCTCCACAAAGGTGGTGCCTCAACGGATCCTGGAAACTATCGCCCCATAAGCCTGACTAGCTTGGTCTGCAAAGGTATGGAAAGGATCATCATGGACCTCATAAATAAAGATATTGGGGACCTACAGACACTGGATTCTACCCAGTTCGGTTTTGTTAAGGGCAGATCCTGCCTCTTAAACCTGGTCGATTTCTTTGAAACAGTTACCAAGGCCATTGACGAGGGGAAGGTGGTCCACACAGCCTACCTGGACCTCGCAAAAGCTTTCGATACAATACCCCACTCGGGCATTATTGATAAGCTCACCAGCTTAAATATAAACCCCTATGTCACTTGATGGGTTGCAAACTGGCTCAAGGACAGAACCTACATGGTTAGAATTGCTGGAGCCATGTCAGACTCCAAACCAGTTACAAGTGGCGTCCCACAAGGCTCAGTCCTGGGACCTCTCTTGTTTGGTATATATTTCTTGGAGGTACAGGCCAACACAGAAGGACTATGGTTGACCAAGTTCGCAGATGACTGCAAACTGGGCGCCATAATCGACTCTCCAGCCGACACAAGCATCCTCCAAAAGGGCCTCATAGAAACAGACAACTGGTGCCAGAGCCATGGCCTCAAGCTAAATGCCAAAAAGTGTATAGTCATCCCCTTTGGCAAAAACAAAGTGCCCACAAATTACCACATAGGTGGTAACCCATTAAGTACGGAAGAAGTAATTAGGGACCTAATGACACAAGTTGATAGCAACCTCTCATTTGACAACCGCATGGCCAAAGTGGTTAGAAAAACATTTTATATAGCCCACCTAATCATGAAGGGATTCACATCTAGATCAGGGGAGGTCATCATGCCTCTTTACTCATCCCTCATCAGGCCCATAATTGAGTACAATGCCCCTTTTGGGATGTACCTTACCAGACACCTGCAGCAACTGGAAAGACCCCAAAAGTACCTCACCAAGAGGATCAAAGGGCTCAAACAGATGCCATATGCTGCCCGATTAAAGAAACTCCAGCTCTACTCAGTGGCATACCGCCTGCTCAGAGGCGATCTGTGCCTGACGTATAAAGCCATGTCCAACCCGGAATTAATGGACATGCTGCACCTCAGGAAATCCAAATCCCATCGTGCTACGCGCTCGAGAGACTTGAACCTCAGCACTGAAATAAATAGGACATGCTGGAGGGACAGATTCATAACCTAGAGGCTCCCTTCACTCTGGAATAAAATCCCAGTCCAGGTTAGGCAGAGTCCATCATTGACTCTCTTCAAGAGGAATCTTGATGAGTGGATGGGGGATCGTATGTTTATCCCGGGTATCACTTCTGTGTCACTGTTAGACAGAGGCACAGTATACTAACCTCGAAAAAGGGCATAGCAAAATTAATTTAAAATGGGTGGCGAAAGCCAAACACACTCTGGCTAGGCTTATAAATGCCCTAGGGCAGGTAGCCTAGTATGAACCTATGAACAGACAGCATTCACCACATTACAAAATATTTATTTTAAATACACAAATTAACTTCCTGATTTAAACTCGTATGAAACAGTGTTCTATAATTTAATATCATTTTATTCTCCAGTTCATTCACCTTACTCACAAAAATCACCCCCTCTAGGGAGAATCATTATGGTGGTCAGTACTATGCTACCTAAGATGCTGGGGACATCGCTAGCCTTTTGCAACAAGCGTGTGGGGATTTTTAAGCTTTTTCAGACACCTGCTAGCATATGCAGCTGGTATGACTGGAGCATCTCACTTAAAAATGTGTGTTTTAGCCTTGGTGTGTGACCTACAAGGATAAAGCCCTGACTATAACACACATATTGAAAGTTTTATTACTGGTTTGGCCACTACAAGAGTCCGGCAGGGTAGAGTGGGATGAGGCATCATGAGGGACTGGTTGTCCTGTGGCAGACTTCCTTAATAGAAGCTGAGGTTTGCAAGTCATTCTGCTGTAATTGACTTCAGGAGTTTGCATTTTCACGTTGTTTATATTTGCACTTATTGACATATAGGTGGGAGCACTAACATGGAGTGGTAATTGTGGGTCTTCTCAGTGAATGCAGGCACCCATGTTATCCACCTAGAGGTGTAGGGTTAGGGCTTAAACTAGAAAGAGAACTTATGTCTGTTATGACAGCTTCCATCATCAGTTATCACATATTGGGAAACAAATGAGCCAATTCATTGCAGAGGGGTGGATAGCTGGCAGGCAGCAGTGTGATAAAATGATATGAAAAAAGTAAAAAGTGCATTTTAATGTGACGTGTATTGCAGCAGTACTTTGTCATATTGTTGTGGTTTTATAGTGGAAAAACAGACAAGGATGCATGTAAAGCTGAATGTGCCGCTGTAAGGATTGCAGACTTCCATCTAATGTCTGGCAGTTCCTAACTCTCCTTGGCTTAGAGAATTGTACAGGCTCGTACTTCTTGCAGTAAAGTTTTATATATATATATATATATATATATATATGTATATATGTATATATATATATATATATATATATATATATATATATATATATACATACTTTCTGAATATGAAACCACTGCTGTTTTTTTTATATGAAGTAGGTCATAAGGATACTGACATTAATTGTTGCACCCATATCAGTGTCAGAATGTTCTGGCAAAATAACATCTGAACTGCTGGATGATTGTTTTAACATCTGTCACAGTTCTCATTGTTCAGATTTGTAGCCTGATTTTTAAAAAATCCAGTACACTTTGAGTATCATCATTTTGTATCCCTGCTTTTCAGAATAAAGCCAGTGATTGTCAGTGTCATGGTCAAAAGAAAGTCTGACCTTGAGATGGCTTGCGCTGGCAGAGAAAAAAATAGTTTCTTTGCCTTTGTCACGTTTTTTCTTCACAGCACTGTCAAGAGCTTATAGATTTTAGGCCTCCTGCAGGCCAGCAGTACTGACACAGTGGCAATTATTCCCACACAGCACGCAAAATCCTTTCCTAAAAGAAAATGTCATTATTTATGCTAGCAGTATTTGGGAGAATCAGTGGCGCTTTACAAATTGTCTCTCTATTGTAAGCCTTGACAGCACCAACAGGTAAATATTGGCTTTGTGCAAACAGAGTTCTATAAATAACAAGTCTGCTTAGAGAAAATCCACAGATGGCAGTTAGGCTGTTGGGTTATTGATTTATCCACTATGTACAAAGCCGAAAGCATAGCTGTCAGCACAACTGTCATATCTTTTCTCATAGTGGTGATTGCAGCTTCTCCAGTCATCAGTATTTTGGCTTTGTAATCTCTTTCTTTACATTTTGTTGAAACGATAGACATTCCTCATCCATTCTTTTTCCCTTTTTTGCTTAAGCTATTTCTTACAACTTATAAACTCATCCGTTAGAGAAGTGGCAACAATAATGTATGAAGAGCATAACTGAGTGGTATCTTTAGTGGGTAGGTTTTTAATTTGGATTGTCATATGAGGAGTTCTCTGCATAATTTTGGAAAAAAAGAACCATCAGAATTCTGACAACAGACAGACTGGAGAAGACAGTTTGACATGCACTTGCATTGTTTTTTGCAAAGACATTGTTCACATTACAGAGAACGGTATTCTATTTTTTATACAGTATCTGCGATTTTTTAATTGGAAATCTGATTTGCACACCTTAGCAGCAAATGCCAGAACCTCTTGTGAAAGTGCACAGCCGCGTGCCTGCCCTGTTTTTCTATACCCCCTCTTTTGAGTATAACAAGTGAACTCCAGAGAGACACGATAGCTTTTTTTTTTGACAAGTCATTTGTCATTGTCATTCATAGTTTACTTTGCTAGTATCTCTGTTTTTCTACTTTTTTTCTGCCATGATTTCCATGTTTAATGTACTCTCTGCAGAACATCTTTAATATTGGTTCTTTTGTGATATTTACACTTGTGTGTTAGCTCTGACGACAGTTTGGAACTCATAGAGGGATTACACAGGTTTATTTCGGCTGTACATTAATGTTTTTTCATTATACGTATTCAGCATATCTCATGATAAAAGAAATTGAGACAGGAAGCTTTTCTACCTTTGGCAGAGTCAGTTTCTTGAAATCTTAGTGTAGGCCATATGTTAAGTACTTGCACTGTGGGAAAGAGAAAAACATTGTGCTTTGCACATTAAACCTTGACAGGATCATTATTTGCTTTGGCAGCCCTTAGATTTGCTGACCATATTCATGTCTTTCACATTTTTTTTTTTTTTTGGTGCTAAGTTGCTTTTTAAGCTTAAGGTATTTTTTTTATACCCAAGGTTCATTCACCACAACTACATTTGGAGAGTTATTCTTTTTCCATGCAAATTCATAAAAGGTTCTGAGTGCAGTACTATCTATTCACCAACAGACAGTATGATCATCTTGTATTTTCCCTTCAAGAATACAGCATTTTCTCAAATTTTTTAATTAATAGAAGTTGCTACTGCTGTTTGCTTTTTATTTCTAATGAGCACACCACAACTTTTACATTGTGATAAGAACTTACAGCTTAACAAGTCTTCTAAATTCTATTAACTTAGTGAGGGAAAGTTGTTCTGATGTTAAATGATAACCGTATGAATTATTACATCATACTTGACGTTTTCCTTTCCTTTATCCATAATGTTCTTAGTTTTTACAATGCCAGTGTGGTATAGTCTTATTAAGACGTCGACCAGATGAAACCTAACCTTGGCCTAGAGAATTAAGTAATAGTTAAAGATGTCCTTAAGCAGTAGAGCATTCTTACTAATTATTTTATGATGTCATATATTACCTCAAACAAGTAACATACACAGACACCTAATAAATACTCTTATATGCTTTATAGTTCATACAGGAGGATCTGGTATCCTGAAACATTCAAATAAACTGAATATAATTAACTTTTGTAGACAGATTGAGCAATTAATTAAGTAAATACTATTAATCTTAAGTGTAGTTCCAGTACTTGTATTGGGCAGACTTTTCATCCCCTTAGTGTCTTTCAGACCTCTTCAGATTTTAAGGCGTAAATAAATAAATGCATACACATGTTTGTACAGAAATGCACACACACTAAAAAATAGGGTAAGTTGCCTCTGCATGGAGAATGGGGGGCTCTATATTAGATAATTGAAAAGTAAATTAATCGAACGGCACTTGCATTGAAAATGCTGTTCATAGAATTTGCTCTTCCGGGGGGGCTGTGCCCCCCAACCCCCACTAATTATATATTCAAACTCCAAGATTGCATTATAGTGAGGAAAGGGCAAATTTTAAGATCTTCACTGTAACCCAGTCTCACTATGAACAGTTTGATCAATGGCATTTTCGATGCAAGTGCTGTTTGATGAACTGAACTTTTGATTATCTAATAGGGACCCGAATTGGGGGGGGGGTGCATAGATTGAAAACAGCCCATTGCATAAGGTGCACTTAATCCACCACTGTGGAACAACAGCCTCCTGCAAAAAAGTAAGAGTGATTAATAACTATAAACTTGGAGCAAAACTTCAAGAACATATTGAGGAATATTATAAATGTAGCTGCATTTGTGATGTGGGATACCCAATTTGGTTCACTTTTAAATTGTGATATGTCTTTCACTTCTTTGTTTTACTTGATATTTTATGATGGTTTTCCCAACCTTGGACCAATTCACCTTGCTAGTTAACAAATATAAAGGTTTTACTGTTAATGATTTATTTACAGACCTGTCCTCCATTTCAACAACTGCAGCCCCTTTCAAGAAATGTAATTTAATAGTACTTGCATACTTTCTGATATCGATTGCTGCCTTGCTAGTTCCGATGTTTCTCAGAGGTGTTCTTGTATGTGAAAATGAGTCTGTTCTGAACGTCACTTTGCAATATTTGGTCTGCGTTTTTGTTACTGACTCCTTAGTACAGGTCATTTCCATCAACATCCACTGCTGTCACTGTCACTGTTTTTCTTTACCATATGCCTTGAGTCAGCATGGTCTAGCCTTGCATGTTTGTTTGTACCTTCATTTTGTAGCAGACTGCAAGAGCTGCAACTGGTGTTATGTCTACAGATATTTCCTTTTGTCATCAGGTGGTTAGTTTTCTTCTTCTCTCCACAACTAGGTACAAGTCCTCCATGAAAGTTTTGCAAATAAAAGGCTCCCAGGATTTTATAAATTACAGATCCTTCAAGGACGATTTCATTTCTAGTCTTGCATTCATTCTGGGTGTAGTCTTATTTACTTGTCCATCACAGTTTTGTGTAGGTCATTTCGTAAAAGTACTACACCTCTTTTTACACGTTAACAACAATCTAATTTAGTTTGCTTATCAGCTGTCATTCTTCATACACTTTGACTGTTTCATAACATGTTTCTGGAAGTTGCATCAAATCCCAGTAAAAGTTCTTTCTCTTCATGTTTGAGTTTGCATGTCTTAGTGTGGAAACACCACCATTAAGTCACCCTTTGTTTCTGCTGCATCATCTTTTTCCTCTGCATTCTTGTCCTTACTGTTCCTGATCTATTTTCTGCTTGCAGTATCCTTCACTAGCCCCCCCTGACTTTTTAACTGCTTTATTACTACTGTTAGTGTTGTCTTTTATTTTGCATTTTCCTATTACTGCAAATCTTATTAGTACAGACCCCTTCAGATGTCCATCGTAATATTCACTGTTACATTAATGAATATTTGGATTCCTGCCTGCAGATTCCCGATGACTGACTTAACTTTCAGAGCTCTTCACTCTTCCCTTTCTTTGACTGATAGACTCCCTCCCATTCAGATATCAGGTCTTTCTTGCTACAACTGCAGTTTGATGAACAGCCTATGCCTCAGTTGTATTGTCAGTCCATTGGATCCAACCGATCCAGCAGTGGCACCCATAGACTCCAGCAAAGGATCTATTGCAGCTCCAAACAGGAACCCTAGTCCCAATGACAGGAAGAGTAAAATCCTCAGTCACTTGTGAAGAAAGGCTTGCACCTCAGATACTCTGAATATTGTGGACCTTAAATGACAGTCTTATGTTAAAGTTGCAGGAGTCTCTTCGTAGCTAGTTCAGACAGAAGGCAGAAGGGATAGAGGATAAGGACCTAAAGAGAGGGATTCTTGACCTGTGCAGACTCAGTTCCAAGGTTGCCAGCCACTCCATAAAATGTGGCTGCAATACTGTTGATGAACAATTAAGGGCAACTGGCATGGGGTCTGTAGTTAGGAGACCTTTGCGCTTGAGGGCACAACTCCTGCCACACCATAAAAAGCCACACTACTTAATAAATCTGGACAAGGAGTTTCTTTTTGGACCCCTGCAGAGAAGTTGATAGACTGGAGGAAATGGGATCTTTTTCATTTCTCTGCATGGATGTATAGTAGGAGCTGTCCCAGTAAAAGGTGGTCCTTCTGCCCTAAGCAAGAAAAGGGCGAACTACATTGGTAAGAAGTGCCCACTGCAAGAAAAAATAGCAAGTGAACCAAAGGGAGAAGCATAGAGGCCCTTAGTGCCATGACTTAGCAAAGCTCATTCCTCACCCTACCCCTAAATCCAACCTAGCCCACCTTCACTTCTCACCTATGTAGATGTGAGGAGGAATGGCCCAGTTTGTAGAACAAACTCAGAATCCAAATATAAGTAATGCCACTGAGGATCCATTCACTGATTAAAAAATAATACATTTTATTAAAATAATAAATGAAATGATTGAGCATTTTCATCATGTATTGTTTTAATAAAATGTATTATTTTTTAACCAGTGATTGAATCCTCATTGACATAATTTATATTTGGATTCTGAGTTTGGTCAACATAATGCTGCACTTTTCTACTATTTCCAGTTTGTAGAATGGTGAGAGGCTATCAAACAGGATGGGTGTGTCCTGCAGATATTGAAACATGAATACAGACTGCATCCTGAAAAACATTATGGATATAATTTTTTAGGTATGCTACTGACTCCCAGGGATGAAATACATGTTATTCAACCCACCCACCCTTTTAAAAGGCTTTATTATCCCAGGGAGCCATATAGATAGTACTAGACAAAGAAGAAGGGTGCAGGATTTTAATCCAGACTTTTTCTGCTTCCATGAAAAGAAGAAACTTGAAGGCCCATTTTGGACCTGTCCAGATTAAACAAGTTTTTAGAAGTTCCATATTGCAAAAAAAAAAAAAAAAACTAACCTTGCGGAGCCTTCTACTTTTACTGCTTTCACAAGCTTGCATGGTAAAATTGGACTTAAAAGATGCCCATCCCCATAACAAGAGTTAGTAGGTAATGTCTGATTTCAAATTATGGGGTTCCCATTATCAGTTCAACTCCTTGCCCTTTTGTTTGTGTAACATACCCAGTGTTTATAGCCTGGCTCTGGTAATTGTATTTTGCGAGGCAAATGGCATTCACAGTTACCCATACCTGAATAATTGTTTCATCCAGGCAACATCTCTGAAGGAGATCCTGAAGGCTCTGCAGTTTTAATTTGAATCAGATGTTCATCGTGCATACAGCTGCAGTCATAACAGAAGGGTTCTCCTGCCGTCAGGCGGGTCCTCGGTCGGCCGAATTCCAAAGTCTAGGTCCGGCGTCGGTTGTCGTCGCTTCTTCCCTGACGTCAGTGCGACAGGGGTATAAAAGAACCAGCCGACGCCATTTTCTTCAGTCTTTCTTGCCGCGCGGTGCCCGAAGCAGAAGCAGTTCGCAAGTGCCGGTCGGCCAGCTCCTGAGATTACGAAAATTTGGAAACCAAAGTCTTCTTAAAAGCTAAGTACCCCGTTGGGGAAACTTTTCTTGCCTCAGACCGATGTCAGACAAAGTTAATAATTGTATTTCTTGTGGGAAGCAAATACCGCATAAGAATTTCCATTCCCTCTGTATACCTTGTTTAGGCCCAGACCACGACGTCTCGGTCTGTCGCTTTTGTGCTACATTCAACAAACGCACTATTAAGCGTCGGGCGAAGTTCGCCCAGCTTTTTTTTGGGAAAGCATTTAACTATACTATGTCGTCGGATACTCCGACTCCAGTTTTGTCTAAAAACCGCAAAGACAAGGACCGACACTCGAGGTCCGCGGCCTCTACCGACACCACGCCAAAGCCGACTACACGTGGTCCGGTTCTCAGCAAAGCGCCTACGCAGCCCCTGATTACCGACAACACATCTTTGGCGGTGTCTCCTGTACCCGAGGTCGCAGGCTCCTCGGCCCACACCCGTACTACAGATACCGAAGCCACTCTTGGCGTTGAAACACAGAATGTGGACAGGTCCACCTCCACTCAAGGTGTCTTCAGACCTTCCTCTTCTTTCTCCATCAAGGCTTTCACCAAGTCTAAAGGAACCATGCATCCTAAGAGACCAGCTACACAGGGCCCATCTCCAGGCCCCATGCCTAAGAAACAGATGCTTAAAATGGCTGAGGATTTAATTACTCTAATCAGAGGTTCTCAGCCACCTCTGGACAAAAGGCCCAGAGTGGAGGAAGATTCCCCCTCCTCTGATCAGGGCTCCATTATTTCAGAACACTCTGATGATCAGGAACAGTCTTACTCCCCTTTTGAAGACTCTGATGCAGAGGAGTCTATTCCTTCTGTATCCCCCCCTGAGGATTACTCATTTGGGGAAACTTTGCATACCTTAAGGGAACACTTCCACTGGGAAGGCCAGGATTATTCAGATTCCAAGAAAAGACTCAGGGAATTTCTTTTGTTACCCCAGCACAGGCCTCTGGCTATACCTCCTGTCTTGGACTTCCTAGATGATGTTTACTCGGAGGCCTGCCTTAACCCGGACTCTCTCTACCTCCAGCTCCAGTTAAGCCTGACAGGTACTACAGAGTTCCTGACTCACACCAATTTCTTTACAAAAGCCATGCTGCTGACCTAGAAACCATCTCACAGGGGCCCAAGGGAGTTAAGGCCTCCATTGCCAAAAATCCATTGCCTTCCGAGAGAGATTCCAGATCCTTAGAAAGGTGAGGAAAAAAGGTATATAC
Organism: Protopterus annectens; assembly: GCF_019279795.1. Taxonomy (NCBI): domain Eukaryota; kingdom Metazoa; phylum Chordata; order Ceratodontiformes; family Protopteridae; genus Protopterus; species Protopterus annectens. Next base: position 643,237,161 of record NC_056731.1, on the reverse strand, counting down.
CTCTGCTACCTTATCCATGAGGGCCTTAAACTGTCAGTTTCATATGCTAAAATACCAACAGTTTCTGTTATCTCAATTGAAAAGTAAAATGTCACAACCTGAACAACCAGACTTGAAGGAGTTGCAGGATTTGATGCATAGTGCAGAACAAGTGGGTAAACATACCTTACAATGTGGTTTTGATGCTCTACAGGCCTCATGTAGAGCTGCTGTTACAGGCTCAGTCATACGTAGGCATGCCTGGCTCAAGGAACAAGCCTTGCCTGATCATGTCAAAGCTAAATTACTAGATGCCCCTCTTCAAAAGGATGTACTATTTGGGGCAAATGCTGAGGAAGTATTACGGAAAATGGAGGAAGAGGCTAAATCAATGCAAACTGTGAAAGAATTTCTGCAGGTTCAACTCCCACGTTTTAGTAGAAATTGGCCTTCCAAAAACTGGTCCTTTCCTGCCACAGACAGACCCCAAAGAGGCAGATACAGGCGCCCGAGGGGCAGAGGACAATCACAAGGATCGTACAGAGGCAGACAGTGGCAAGCTCCTACACAAAGAGGTGGTGAGGACAACTCGCAATCTTTCAGAAAGCAAACCCAATGATTTTCCCCTTTGCATGCCAACCAGGTCTCAAATGGCAGCCCCCTTAGGAGGAAAGCTGGCACTATTCTCAAAAAATTGGCATGTTGTCACAAAGGACAAATGGATCCTGGACATTATAAACAGAGGCTACAGATTCCATTTTCATACCCTTCCAAAAATGAGAGGCATGCCAAACCTGCCACACAATCAAAGGGCAGAGGCACAAAAGCAAATTTCAGATCTTATAAACATGAAAGCTATTCAAGAGGTACCTACACACGAACAAGGTCAAGGTTTTTTTCCAGGCTATTTCTGGTGCCAAGTAAGGGAAAAGATTGGAGACCTATTTTGGATCTTTCCATCCTAAACACATTCCTACTGCACCAAAATTCAAGATGCTCACTCTACAGCAACTTCTTCCCATGCTGGGCAAGGAGTCTTGGCTGGTAACATTGGACCTCAAGGAGGCATACCTGCATGTCCCAATCAGACAAAATTGCAGAAGATACCTCAGATTTCTTGCAGGTTCAACCCATTATCAATTCTCTGCATTGCCATTTGGCTTATCTACTGCCCAGAGTATTCACGAAATGCCTGGCATCAGTAATTGCCTACTGCAGACTTCAAGGGATACAAATATACCCTTATTTGGACGACTGCCTGATCCAAGCGGACAGCAAGCACATTCTTCTGAAACATCTGGCTTATGTAATAATGTTATTAAACTCTCTGGGATACACAGTCAACAAAGAGAAATCAAGGCTAATACCCTCTCGGAAGATAATTTTCCTGGGTGCCAATTTGGACACAAACACCCAGATGGCCTACCTCACGCCAGAGAAGCAGGGGCAACTAATTCAATATTTCAGAACACTGGCAAATTGCACCAGGCTGACTGCAAGGAAAATCCTGCAGGCTCTGGGATTCATGGCATCTTGCATCTTACTAATTCCATGTGCAAAGCTGCATATGAGAAAACTACAATGGTACCTAAAAAACATATGGTCTCAACACAGCCACAGTTTGGAAACAATAATACCACTAATTCCATGTTTGCAAAAGGAATTTCTGTGGTGGGCTCAAGCTTGTCAAACAAACACAGGTCTTCCATTCAGCAAGCCTCAAACAAATCAAGTCATCACAACAGACTCCTCGGACTACGCCTGGGGGGTGCACATGACAGACCGGTGCATTCAGGGCAAATGGTCCCAAAAAGAAAAGCACCTTCACATCAATCAAAAAGAAATGCTAGCAGTAATAAATGCTATTATAGCTTTCAAGGACCTTCTACAGCCAGGTCAACTATTGATAAGAACGGACAGCACCACAGTTATGTGGTACATAAACAAGCAGGGAGGAACACATTCTTACCCCCTATGCAGACTGGCCATGTCACTTTGGAACATGGCCTTGGACTTACAAATGTAACTACAAGCACAGTACTTGCCAGGCAAGGAAAACACGCTGGCAGACAACCTAAGCAGGAATATGACAGATCCACACGAATGGAAGTTGCATCCAAACGTATTTACAGAAATAATCCAAGAATGCGGAAGGCCAGACATAGATCTCTTTGCCTCCCACAAAAATCATCAATTGACAAAATTCTGCTCAAGGATCTTCCATCTAAAGGCCTGGAGAGTGGACGCTCTCTCTTTCAGTTGGACATCAATGACAGTTTATGCCTTCCCGCCTCTTCTTCTGACTCAGCACAGCTTCAAAACTCTTCACAGTCAGCTAAAAACACTCAATCTAGCCGCATGGAAGATTCCTTAGCATCACAGCAGGACCTACTCTCCAAGGAGGTGCAGGATGTCATTTTGGAGGCCAGAAGGCCATCAACTAGAAAAGCTTACTCCGCAAAATGTAAACGTTTTTGTGTCTGGAATGAGAAAAAGGGCCAGAACCCTGGAAAACTGAATTTACCTCAAATACTACAGTATTTGGCTGAACTGCTAAGCAGTAGACTTTCGTTCTCCATCAAAATCCATGCCTCAGCCATTTCTGCAGAATACAACACTGATCCACCTTTATTCTCTCACCCTCTATTAAGACAGTTCCTCAGAGGGGCTAAGAATTTAAGACCTCCAAGGAAACAACCAATACCTGCTTGGGATCTTAATTTCATTCTGGAAAAACTGACTTTGCCTCCTTTTGAGCCAGCTGCCTCATCAGATTTGCAATATTTGTCCTGGAAAACAGCTTTCCTTCTGGCTATCACTTCAGCTCATAGCATTTCAGAACTACAGGCTCTCATGGCTGTCCAGCCTTTTATCATCTTCCATCAGGACAGAGTTTCCTTACGAACCAACCCGTCCTTTATGCCTAAAGTGGTATCCAGGGTAGCTTTAAATCAGGCCATACATTTACCTACTTTTTATCCTAATCCTCAAAACAAAGGGGAGAGATTACTACATTCCTTGGACATCCACAGGCAACTGCGTTATTATTTGGACAGAACAAAACCTTTCAGAAAATCAGAACAGCTCTTTGTGGCCTATGCGGTAGGAGTTCAAGGAAAGCCAATTTCCAAACAGACAATCTCAAAATGGATAGCCCACTGCATACGCTTTTGCTATTCCTTTCATGGCAAAACTGTACCTACAGGCATTAGAACTCATTCCACCAGGGCCACAGGCACCTCTGCAGCCTTCCTCAGAGGAGTTCCTACCAAGGATATTTTGGAAGCAGCCACTTGGAGTTCTGTGCATACCTTCTCCAAGCACTACAACCTACCATTATACTCCAAATCTAGAGCAGGCTTTGCCACTGCAGTCTTGCAGGGCATTTTGGCTCCTCCTAGTTCCACCTAGTGCCTACCACCCCTTTCTTAGCTTTGAGATTCTACCCATCTGTTATGACTGCAGCTGTATGCACGATGAACATAGTACAGTTTTGTACCTACCATAAATGTAGATGTTCGAGTGCTTATACAGCTGCAGTCCAGGTTTCCCTCCCTCCTTCCCCTCTAGGGGTATTCTTTTATGGTGTATTTGCTTGCAACTACTGTTTTTTGATTATATTGCATTGCATGATTACATAATTTTATGTATTGCCTTCCTTCTGGGGGCACCTGACATCTGGGGCAAGAAAAACTGAAGAAAATGGCGTTGGCTGGTTCTTTTATACCCCTGTCGCACTGACGTCAGGGAAGAAGCGACGACAACCGACGCCGGACCTAGACTTTGGAATTCGGCCGACCGAGGACCCGCCTGACGGCAGGACAACCCTTCTGTTATGACTGCAGCTGTATAAGCACTCGAACATCTACATTTATGGTAGGTACAAAACTGTACTTTCTTGAGACTGTCTCTGAATCTCCCTAAGGTCCTTAAGACAAGTGATGTTTTTAGGGTACTGCTAGATAATACGTGACAAATTACTTTCATTTCCTTGGGCAAGGTACTTTTTATGACCTAATACTTCAAAACAGTCTCTGAATAGGACCTGAGCTGGGCAAGAGAATTCTTCAGGGTCATGGGATGTATGGCTTTTTGCATTCTGATTCATAAGCGCATAGGGATTTACTAATTAACAACCACCAGGGTTTTTACTAGACTACTTGTGCAACCTTACCCAATTTTGTCCCAGAGTTTCTTGGATGTCTGTAAGGTCAGGTATATTACTAAGGAGAGGTAGATAAGGGTTATGTGGGTGGGAGTAGTATGGGTAAATTGGATTTGAACCCTGCATCCGCTGTCCTCTTTCTCTAAGCTCACTGCACTTACACTTTGTGCCACAGGGAAAGTTACATCCCTGATTAGCAAATTCTTACACAAAGAAATTACAGTCTTGCCTAAGAAACTGTTGTTGCCAGCGTGCCTTTCCTACAGTGCCCCATTCCATTGTTATCCATCAAATAAGATCTGCTCTGGTGGATAAGCCAAGTTTACCTAAACCTTAGGGTGGCATTCTAGCAAACCCTAGGAATTCTGACACACACCATAGACTCTGAGTTCAGGTTGGGATGCCCATATGGGAGACCTTTGGATTAAGGGGTCTTCAGACAGGGCTGTCAAGAGGAGGCACAGCATAAAGGAAGTTATGGCAGTCATTCTAGCCATCAGAGCAGTCATGTCCATCTGGCATGCAGGAACCCTGCACATTCAGACAGACAACACCTCAGTCAACACAGTGATGGGTTTTATCAACAAACAGTGAGGTACTTATTTTTACGTACTGCCCAGCCTAGCTGTGCAAGCAGTTGAACTAGCCAAGGAGTCCAGCCCCTGTCAAGCAGAGCCACAGAAGTGATCCCCAGGGTGAATTTCCTATTTCCCATCCAATCATCAAGATTTTTCTTGAAGAATGCTAATAAGGAGCTTTGTTTGATATAGATAGGTAGTTTGTTCCAGAGTATGGGAAGTCTCTGGGACAGGAATCTATCCCTCCAGCATGCTCTGTTTATTGTGGTTACAAGGTTTAGGTCCCTAGAGCGTGTAGCTTGGAGGGATTGGGATTTCTTTAAGTGGAGCATATCCAACAGCTCTGGGTTTGACATAGCTTTGTATGTTAGGCAGAGATCTCCTCTGAGTAGGCGATATGTGACAGAATAACTCTGGAGTGTTTTGAGATGGTCTGTGTAGTACATCTGTTTGTGGCCGGTAATCCTCTTTGTGAGGTATTTCTGCGGCCTTTCTAGTTGCTGTAGATGTCTTGTGAGGTACATACCAAAAGGGGCGTTGTACTCTATAATGGGTCTAATAAGTGATGAGTAGAGGGGAACAATGACTTCTTTTTTCTTGGATGAGAAACCTTTTCTGATGAGATGTGCCACGTAGGAGGATTTCCTGACTACTGTGGTGATGTGATTATCAAAGGAGAGAGTACTGTCCACCTGTGTCCCAAGGTCTCTTATCACACTTTTGGTGTTAAGTAGACTACTGCCTGTGTTGTAGTTCATGGGTACAGAGTTTTTACCAAAAGGAATGACAATGCACTTTTTGGCATTGAGCTTGAGGCCATGGCTTTGACACCAGGCATCTCCCTCAGTGAGGCCCTTTTGTAGGATGTCCACATCGTTAGGAGTTTTGATTATGGCTCCTAGTTTGCAGTCATATTCGAACTTTATTAGCCAAAGACGTTCTTCTGTGTTAGCCTGTACTTGAGAGAAGTAAATACCAAACAAGAGAGGACCTAGGACTGAACCCTGTGGTACTCCACTTGTCATTGGTCTGAAGTTGGATTTAGAGTTTGCTACTTTCACAGTGTGGGGTCTGTCAGTGAGCCAGTTGGCAACCCATCTTGTGACATAGGGATTTATACCTAGTTAATGAGTTTATCTATAATTCCAGAGTGGGGGATGGTGTCAAAAGCCTTGGCAAAATCTAGATAGGCTGTGTGAACCACCTTACCCTCATCTTCGGCTTTGGTGACCTCTTCAAAGAAGTCTATAAGGTTTAGGAGACATGATCTGCCTTTTACAAACCCAAACTGGGTAGGGTCCAGAGTTTGGAGATTACCAGTGTCATTGTTTATAAGTTCCATGATGATACGTTCCATAACCTTGCAGACCAAGCTCTTCGGGCTAATGGGGCGGTAGTTCCTGGGGAACGTGGTGGCTCACCCTTTGTGGAGTGGGGTAAACGTTGCTGTGCACCATTCAGTGGGCACAAAGCCTGAGGTGAGGCTATGATTGAACATGGTACTTAGGTGGGGTGCCAGTTCGTTTTGTAATTCATGTAGAACCCAGCCTGTGATGTTGTCAGGTCCCATGGATGCTGTGTTCTTGGCTTTGGAGAGTGTGTTTTTTACCTGTGCAGTCGTGATTACAGGAACTTTGCATTCTTCCGGTATAGAGATGGGTCCTTTAGGGGGTGAGAGGAGGGTAAAGTTAGCACTGAACCTATCTGCCAGGATGTTGGCAATACCAACTGGTTCTGTATATTTAGTGTTGCCATTGAGATTCTTGACATAGCTGTAGAATGCTTTGTGGTTGTCTTTAGAATCAGCGGCGATTTTGTTTTCGTAACTAGCTTTGGAGGATTTTATGAAGGATCTTAGCTTCTTACTGAGGCTGACCATGGAGTTCCACCAATCATGGGATTTTACTCTTTTTTGCAACAGTTTCTTTCTTCTGTTGTAGAGTTTGTTTATGGCAGGGGACCACCAGATTGGCTTCCCTTTTTTGGAGGATAGTATCTTGGTTCTGTTAAGGGTTGCACGATCCATGCACTCGTGTAAGTGCTTATAAAGTGCATTTGAATAGGATTCAACATTCGTACCTCTATTTTCCATCAGCATGAGTGTTGTGATTTTTCCTTCTTCTGTCTTAAGAAGCGCGAAGTTGGCTTTGGAGAAATTTTTTACAGTGGTTTTCCTAGTGGGGCGGGGTGGGATGTGGATGCTTAGGTTGATTAGCTTGTGTTCGGATCTGACTGACGAGGAATTGACCTCTGGTGTGGAACACCGGTTGCCCATGTTGGTAATGACCAGGTCTAGGATATTGCTGCCCCTGGTGGGGATGTGGATAAGTTGATCCAAGTCTTTGGAATTTATGAATTCCAGAAAACGTTGAGCACAAGAGTTGGTATGTGAGTAGTTTTCCCAGTTAATGGTGGGGCAGTTGAAATCGCCCATTATTAGGGTGTTAGGTTGTACCCTAATGTTTTCCAGTGTATCAAGAAATGAGGAGTAGGAATCCTGGGGTATGGTGGAGGATCTGTCTCAAGCTGAAATTTGGATTGTGGTGTTGCCCAGAGTTAGTTGCACTTGGATAATCTCGGATGCATTATGCTGAGCAACTAGCTTGGAGGTGTGGATATTCTTAATGAATATGGACACACCTCCGTCTTTAGTGTTTTGGTCCAGGTTAGGTGGCAGAAAGGTGTGGTATGAATTATAGCCTGGTAATGCAGGAGTGCTCTCTGGAGCCTTGAACCAGGTCTCTGTCACTGCACAGATATCGATGTTCTCCATTTTAAGGAGTGCCTCGAGTGAGTGCATTTTGAGGTTTAGACTTCTAGCATTAAGTAGAATTACCCTCAGATTTTGCTTGCTTGTACCTGTTATGGTGGTGAATTTGTCATTTGAACCTTGCCTAAAAAAGGCACTATAGGGGTGGCAAGAGCCTTAGTCAGTATCAGGAATCCCAAGGGCAGCAGGTGCAAGCCATCTGTGGCAAAGCATCATGGTTTGTCGATCATGTCATCCCAGGCAGACAGATACTGGATCCCCTTAGAATGACACTAGACGCTTAGCCATTTGTTGAAGTCAGTCATTTTGTCCTTGTACTGCCTCACAGTAAGACGCTGACCGGTTCAACTCTCAGCTAGAGCGTCTTCTGCGTGGAGACGTGTGAATGGGCGTACCTTCGTTGAAGGTTGTGCGTCAGGGCTGGCAACTCGGCACGTAAAAAATCAACTGCCAATCATTAGCGGACTGGAGTTCCACTGTGGCGACCCCTAACCGGGTAAAGCCAAAAGACACAGCAACAATAACAACTGTGGTATCATTCTGGGTGATGGTAGGATGCTACTCAAGGCTAGGGTCATACCTGCCTGGGCTACAAGATCGGACAGCTCCTCCATGTCTCTCTTCATGTAGTCCAGGGAGGTACATCTCAGGTCATTCACACCAACATGGACATTGACAGAGTCATATTTGTACTTGTGGAGTGACCTGAGTGCATGCGTTATGTGGCTGATCCTGGCACCTGACAGGCAGCTGACAGTAACTTTCTCTTTGTTTAGCCTGGTGAGTGGAACATCAGTGTGCCTGACTATAGAGTTACCTGTGACTAAAGTGATGGGTACTTTGTTATGCCTTATGGGCTGTGGTTGAGTGGCACACTGAGTTTGTGGGCTGTGTGTCATTTGGGTTGTGTTGGGGGATGGAGGTTGCTTGCATTTATGCTTTGGAGGTCCCTGTTGCTTGGGTAGATTTTTAATGAGAGCCTCTGCAAATGTAGGTGTGTGTTTTGTGTTTCTGTGTATTTTGTTGGTGTAGGTTTTGAGGGACTATGTGATGAGTGTGGTGTGGTGCAAGTGTTTACCTTCTCCTCTTCACTGTCTAGTCCAGTCTTGGGTGAAGAGAGCTTTGCTTCCAGTTTGGCTATATAAGTGCATCTCTCACAGGTTGTAGTGTTGGGTGGTAGGAGGAGAGGGTTGTCTGTGTGCATGAGGCAATTTCTGCATTGCCCCAAGATGCCCAGATTCATCAGGTAGACAGGAGAAAACACTGGTAGCTGACCCTTATACATGCCTGGATAGGTGCTTAATTATTAAGTACTAAAAACTGGTTTCCTCTAGACAAGTGAGGAAAGTTGAGTACTGTAGTAATTTTTATCTTGTTTAGTGCTTACAATGAGTTCTGAACAAGTGCTTAGCTCAAAGAAACAGATCTGAGTGCTGAAACTAGAAAACTGGCTAGTTCTAAGAAACAAAATTAAGCTAGAAGGTGCTAGTTCTAAGAAACAAAATTAAGCAAGAAGGCTTCCCTCTGCCACAGAAAGGCTTGGGGGTTCAGAAGCTTGCAAAACATCCTGGATGCAGCAAATCTGTATCTGGATTAGACGACTTACAGGAAAGGCAGGAAACAAGCTTAGAATTAATTTTTTTTTTTGTAAAGTGGAAAGGGGAATGGAGGAACAGAAACTGTGGGTTGGCCTTCTCAAATGTTCTCCCTCTATTAGGTAGAAAGAGGTAATAACACTAGACTGGGAGGAGTGTCCCAGATCAAATTTACAGTAGGGGCGGGCAACTGCAAAGCCACCAAGTTTAAACAGATAGAGGATGAAGAAGACTCTAGAGAATGCTTTTAACTGCAAACAAGTTATATGATACACTCCTTAACAGGAAATCAGGACAAACAAACCCAACCAGATGCTTAACAATTGTAGAAAAGTTCTAGTTAATACCTCACACAAAGTGAAACTAACTAGAAAAGTATATGCAGACATAAAAGTGCTATAAATAACTCATAAAAATAAGCAAATAACAGGAAACTTAATGTTATATATCAACGGATTAGGTGGCTCAGAGCCCTTCCTCCGATTAGCTCAGTGTGAAATGGCAGAAACACTTACAAGTTAACTTCTTAAGTAACAAGGTTGAAACTTGAAACAACTTTAAAAAAAAAGCTTGAAAAAACCAATGAGGTGCTTACTCCAAGCCATAGTCCAGGTGTAATCCCAATCAGCCAATGACCATAAACAATTCACTCTCACTGAAATGCTACACTGGCTTTGGCTTTACTACAATGGCCTGGAACATGTGCTCAGACACACAGCCTCTACTAACAAACAACTAGGCCCAGAACACAAGCTGAATATGGACAATGCTACACTACCCACACTACTTAGGTAGAAAAAAACTGCAGAAATGTTTAAACAGATAAAGGATCAAGGAGACTCTAGAGAATGCTTTTAACTGCAAACAAGTTATATGACACACTCCTTAGCAGGAAATCAGAACAAACAAATCCAACCAGATGCTTAACAATTGTAGAAAACTTCTAGTTAATACCTCACACACAGTGAAACTGGCTAGAAAAGTATATGCAGACAATAAAAGTGCTATAAAAATAAGAAAAAAATAGGATACTTAATGTTATATATCACAGTTCAGTTGGCTCAGAGCCCTTCCTCCGATTAGCTCAGTGTGAAATGGCAGAAACACTTACAAGTTAACTTCTTAAGTAACAAGGTTGAAACTTGAAACAACTTTTAAAAAAAAAGCTTGAAAGAACCAATGAGGTGCTTACTCCAAGCCATAGTCCAAGTAATCCCAATCAGCCAATGACCATAAACAATTCACTCTCACTGAAATGCTGTACTGGCTTTTACTTCATTATCCTTCATTTTCATCTTAGTTTTTATTGGTTCATGATCTGAAATATTGGATGTATGCCAAAGCTTTCAGTTAAATGCTTATGTTCCTGTGCAGTACAATTTCTATCTAGTCTAGTCCAGTTATCATACATTGGAGAATAATATGTAAATTCTCTCAGAGATCCTACTACTGAATTCTCGTCTCCCATACCAAATATTTTAATAATTTTGTTCAGTTTTATATCATGTTTTGTTATATTTTCCCTTCTAGGTCTCCCATACATATACTCACTGTTGTAAATGAAGTTCCAGTCTTCACCTTTAACTAATATTCCCTGCTGTTGAAAGATGATTATTTCTCCCAACATTTTCTTAAGCTCTTGTCGCTTGTCTGGTCAGAATAAAACAGTCGAACATCTGCAGGTTATGTTTAAGCACTTTATTATGTGCAAACATATCAGTACAAACACATCAGGATTGAGGCTTAATAACTTTACCGTAGATAAACTTGTAAACAAACTAGCTGTCACACTCATACATGCTAACTCTGTGGCTGCCCTCTCAAAATGGCATTGAAGCTAGCACGTGCTTGCTATTTATATGCACATGCCTTCCTTAAAACGCTTCTTAAAGGTACAACACACCCACACTGATTGTTGAAGACACTAATTGACATGCAGTTGATACAAAATAATTCTTTGACATACAGTTAGACAGTTGAAGACACTAATTGACATGCAGTTGATACAAAATAATTCTTTGACATACAGTTAGACAGAACTAAGTACATATAGACAGTTATGTCGAGATTGCTGTGTATTTCACACTAGGTCTGGAAATACGACCAAACTGTGTGACATAGAAATGAGAATAGATTTCACAACTGGGACTGTCTCTGCTGAATGTTCAACTTTGCAGATATCAGGAACATCATCAGGAATGGAAATAGGAATTAAGACACTTTCTGCAACAGGAATATTGTATGGATTGCTCTGGGATCTTGAGTCTGTATTATCTATTCTGGTACAGGAAGAAAATGTCTGCGGTTTTTCCTGTACTCCACACCCTCAGATTCCACGAAGCAGGATCTTGGCTCGGCACATATACCTGTTACCTGACTAATCTGGTCGAAACCTTTCGCCGTTTTTATCCTCATTGTCTCTCCTTTCAGCGGATGAAGAAATCTGCTTGACTTATCATAGCTGGACTTCTGGAAAGAATGCTTTCTGAATAGCTGGGCTTTGATTGTTCTGTTGTTATTTGCTTTAGACTTCAAACTGGAACTGATAGGCAAGGTTGTCCTGGTTTGCCTAGATAGAAGTCTCTGAGCAGGCAGGCCAAGTATATCGTCACAGGGTATGTTTTTGAGATTGAGTAAATTCAGAAAGACGTCTGTATTATCATGCTTTGACTTCTCTAGTAATTGCTTTGCACTCTGTACTGCACATTCAGCTAGCCCGTTTGACTGTGGGTATTCAGGACTACTAGTAACATGTACAAAGTCCCATTCTTTTGCAAATTTCTGAAACAACTGATTGGTAAATTGGGTACCATTGTCAGAAATAGCTTTGTGTGGACTACCGTGGACTGAGAAATGAAGTTTCAACTTGGTGATAGCAGTGGACGTTAGGTTAGGTAGCAAATCAATCTCAAACCAGTTTGAATAAGAGTCTGCCAACACTACGTAATGCTGATTGCTTGTGTTCAGGAACTTGACTTAGCTGAAGTGGTTTCTTTTGCAAATGCGGTTTTGTACTGTTGCCTACCGAACAAGAAGAAAGTACTTTATCAATATCCTTTGCTAGAGAAGGCCAAAATACTAGTCCTGTCGTCCCTTCCTTTGGTATATTCAGAACCTGGGTGACCATGATGCAAAATCTGGATATATTCACATTGTAAGGAAACAGAAACAACAGTTTTAGGACCTTTGAAAATAATGCCATCATCTTCCATCAATATCTCAACTCTTTGTGGAAAATGAGTTTGCACTTCAGGTGGTACACTAGATTGCTTTGATGTTAATGACGTAGTTGAACTTTTTCAAAACTGGATCAATCTTTCTATGATCTCTCAGCTCATCAAGTCTCGTGGTAGAAAAATTATGCACATCTATGACATCAAAATCAAACTTCTCTGCATTAAGATGTCCCATTGTATTTCTGGGCGATCTGGACAAGGTGTCAGCCAGATAAAGAGGTTTGCCTTTTGCATAGACCATGTTGAAGTTGTACTTTTGCAATCTGAGCATCATTCTTTGTAATCTCTCTGGAGCTGAATGCATAGGCTTCTTTAAAATAGTGACTAGAAGTTGGTGATCGGTTTCAATCTGAATAGCTCAGCCATAAATATAATCATGAAACTTTGAATATGCAAATACTATTGCCAAAAGTTCTTTCTCAATTTGAGCATATTTCATTTCAGTTTGGGTAAGAGTTCTAGATGCATAGGCTACTGGTCTGTCTTCTTGAAGGATAACTGCACCAAAACCACATTTTAAAGCATCACAGGAAAGAGTTACTGGTTTATCAACATCATAGTATCTTAATGTAGGTGGGGTGGCAATTTTCTACATAAGGTTTTCAAGTGCTCTCTGTGCTGTTCCAACCAAGACCATATAATATTTTTGCGCATCAGTTCTTTCAAAGGTGCTGTCAGCTCACTGAAGTCTGGTATAAACTTGCCTAAATAGTTGACCATACCAAGAAAATGTTGTAGAGCTTGAACATAATCCGGTGCAGGCATCTCTAGAATGGCTGCTTGCTTGGACGGGTCTGGTCACAAGCCAGTGCTAGTAAATAAATGACCTACATATGTAACTTCTGGTAGTCTAAATTTACACTTCAGAGGAATGAGCTTCAAGTTCACTTCACGTGCTCTGCCTAGAACTTTCCAAAGGTTTATGTCATGTATGTATGAAAAACTCCAGCTTTACTCCATTGCATATCAGCTACTCAGAGGCGATCTCTGCCTAACATACAAAGCTATGTCAAACCCAGAGCTGTTGGATATGCTCCACTTAAAGAAATCCCAATCCCTCCGAGCTACATGCTCTAGGGACCTAAACCTTGTAATCACAATAAACAGAGCATGCTGGAGGGATAGATTCCTGTTCCAGAGACTTCCCATACACTGGAACAAACTTACCTATCTACATCAAACAAAGCTCCTCATTAGCACTCTTCAAGAAAAATCTTGATGATTGGATGGGAAATAGGAAATTCACCCCAGGGATCACTTCAGTGGCTCTTGCTTGACAGGGGCACAGGAAACTAATTTTCTTGGGTGGTGAAAGCTAGGGTACCTTTTTGCTAGGCTTATATAGGCCCTAGGGCCAATAGCCTAGTACCTACCTATGAACCTCTATGTCCTGCTTCACCATTGCCTCCAGCCAATAAATCATCTATTATTATGGCACAGGGATAACCTGAAAAAAATTACTCCATTGCACGCCAAATGGCATCCTGAGGAATCTATATCTTCCAAATGGGGTACTGAAAGTAGTCCGTAGTGAAGATTTGCGATCAAGCGTCACTTGCCAAAATAACTTTTTGCATCCAAGACAGAAAAAACAATGGCATTCGGTATTAAGGCTGCGACTTCCTAGACTGTACCCATAGGATGATGCAGTCTCTTTAATGCTTAGTTCAAATCCCTTGGGTCAGTGCATATTCTGATTTTGTTTGAGACTTTTTTTGTGGGCTGCTGCCACGGAGACACCCAATTCAGTAGGTTCTGTAATTGGACAAATTACACCTTGCTGCACATTTTATCCAAGTGAGATTTTACTTTATTCTGCTTAGTTATTGGACCTTTTCTTGCTGGTCTGACCACTGGACTGATCTCTGGGTCTAACTTAATAGAATATACAACTGGAAGTTTGCCCAACTTGTCATAGAAAACATCAGCAAACTCTGAGAAAATAGCTTCAGTAAAATTGGAACTGAGACGTGCTTATATGATGATCTTCTTTAGTAATGGAAAGCAGACTCATTCTCAAACTGTTTCTGAGACTCAATAATGATTGCACAGGTCTTCAGACTACATAGAATAGTAAGCTGTAACATTTCCTAGCCAAATAACATGAAAGCACTACTGAGCCTTCAGTTTGAATTTCTTCATCTCCATAAGCAACAAGTTTCGCACAACTGGCCAGATTAAGTTGCTCACCAGCTCTCATCTTAGCAAATGTGTCTGCTGACATAACATTACACTTTGAACCAGTGTCTACTTTGAACTCTGTGGATTTACTATTGATCTGGACAGTACAAAACTCTTAATTTCTGCATCACCCTTTTCACGAAATACCGATACATCATCTATGTAGAAAGTAGGGTTGCAGGCTCTCTATAAAATCAACTTACTTTTTAAAGTGACCCTTCTTTATAACTATGCGAGGTTTACTTGATTTGCAAAACTTTTGAAAATGGTTCCATTTTTTACACTTGTGGCAATGCTGACCAAATGCTAAGCACTTTTCTCTTTTAGACTCATGATTAGCACCATAATTGCAGCAGTTAACAATAAAGCTTGGTTTGGGTTTTGCTGACTCACCCTTTTACTGCACTGAGCATGTCCTTCTCACTGAACTAGTCTTAGAACTTGCTGGAAGACTACAGGTCTTACCTGCCACACCCACAGGGTTTACAGCTGCCATGTGCTTAGGCCTGTTTCTGCTAGCCACATGTTGCATGCTGCCGACATTTGCTCTGGAGCCTGCCGAAATCATGCTCTTATCACTTGCAAGCATACTTGTGTGCCTTTCTGTAACTTCATGGATTTGACAGAGTTCAAAAGCTTTGCTCCATGTCAGATCACTGTCACAAAGCCAAATCTTTCTCACTGCAGCACTATTAATACCACACACAAGCCTGCCCTTTATCAATTCATCTTTTAAATCACCAAACCTACATGTTTTAGCCTTGTTTCTTGGGTCAGTAATATAAGCTACAAAAGTTTCTCCTGGCTTTTGATCTCTTGTGTAAAACAAATGCCTCTCTAATGTGACATTTGTCTGGGTTTGCACATTTATTTGAATTTGCGTTTCAAGCACTCTCTTTCAGTGGCCTCCGACCCAACTAAGTTTAGCAAAATAAATACCCTGGTGCATGCATCTTTGTCAAAATAAGCTGCTTGTAAAAAATATTGTACTCTTGCTCAAATAATTTCTAATTCTCTGCAATAATCTGATCAAATACAAGTGGTGATGGTTTTCAAAGTCTGTCTACCATGCCAACAAATTATAGTAAAACACAGTGCAACCCAAGTCCACTTGTAGTTATACAAACATGCAAATATACATATACATGTGCCAGAAATTTATGCCAGTACTTGTAACTATGCCCAATAGCACAACAAGCCTCTGAATAACTGAACTTTGCGAAATACGTCTCCTGGGCATAAGAATACTCTTGAAATCACTGTACTGTAACACATCACCTCTTATCAGTGTAAAAAACATTTCAAAATGACTGCACTGTGCGAATAAACTGGGCAGAAGCAGCTCAGAGTAAAAAAACATTTGGAAGTAACTGCACTTTGTGAATAAACAGTACACAGCACACGGAAACTTTCCCAAAATGGCAGCACTTTGCTAAATAGATCTGTACAGTGCAAGAAACACTCTGTAATGGCGGCACTGTGTGAATAGACACACCCAACACATGAAACTTTTTAAAATAGCTGTATTTTGACTGCACTTTACAAAATAGTTGCACTTTGCACACAAACTCTTCGGAATAAATGCACAGTAATAAGCACAGACTGTTAGAACTTTTGCACACTTTCATATACTTCGAATAACTCTAGTTATGCCCTGTATAGCTTCAGTCAATGTGAAACAGTAGTTGATGCCAAAACACAGTATCTTGCCAAAAAACATGCAGTCACCTTGCTTTATTTATGCTTAATGTGCCCTGTTATATTTGTTTTGTTTAATTTTATTTCATGCCCTTTATACTTTTGTTTTGCTTGTTTTACTTTAAACATGCTCGTTTTGTAATTCCAAACCCCGTATGTGCTTTTCTAATCGTTTTATCAGCTATCTTAATTTCAAACATTTCTTTTAATTAATAAATTTTTGTGCCTCTCATTTGCTTAGTAATGCGTTCTGTGCCCTTGTAATGCTCCGTTTTATCTTTTTAATAAAATAAATTGTTTGTGCAAGTTTTCATTACCTTTAGTTTTTTTTTGTACTCTGTTCACTTAGTTTATCTTCATTGTTAACTCCGCACCTCGTAGCTCTGAAAAGCAGTATCTCAATCTGGGTTCTGACACTATGTCACTTGTTTTGGTCAGGATAAAACAGGCTAACATCAGTGGGTTCTGTTCAAGCAGCTTTATTATGTCCAAACACATCAGGAATGAGGCTTAATAACTTTACCTTGGATAGACTTGCAAACAAACTAGCTATCAGATTCATACATGCTCACTCTCTGGCTGCAATCTCAACATGGCAATGAAGCTAGCATGTGCTTGCTATTTATATGCATATGCTGTCCTTGAAACACTTCTTAAAAGTATATCTCACACACAGACACACACACACACACACACACACACACACACACACACACACACACACACACACACTGTGCTGCAAGCTCCATAATAGCATTTTTGGTGGAATGTGAATACTTGTCAGCATAATCCTCCTCCCTTGCCAATAGCCCCCGACTACCACAAATCTACCATTATCTCCTCCCCTTCTATCACTGTTGGAGCTCTTCTAGCAATTATTATAATTATTCCTTTTTTCCTTTGTCCATGGTATTCTGCTGAATATCCATTATAAAACCCTTTCTTTGTCAAATTCCCATGCTCAATTCCTTCCAAATGTGTCTGTTACAGCATTGCTATTTGCATGTTGCATTTCTTAATATAATTCAGTACTCTTTCCTTTTTTCTCCATACCTTTGAGGCAATTTACTTTTCAAGATAATATGGATAATGTAGCCATTATGATAAGAAGTGTTATTGTTCCCACCAATTATATGTGACATTTTTTTTTAATGTGTATTTCCAACTTTTGTGTTACATGCACACAGTAATATTGATGTTTAAGACATTTGTTTCTTGTCATCTACATTTGAACCTGTCACGTTTTTCAAGACTTTGTTTTAATGAAAACCCTCAAACAAAAAAAAAACACATTTTCAGAACATTTTATTAACTGAGAACAAACATGCAAAACTATGTAAATCTTCAAAAAAAGGAAGTTTAACCCTTCATCTAGGAACAATTTCCCCAATTTGACAGCTGTACCCACAGGCATTACCTAACCTAAAATTATAAGTTAGTCATTCTAAAGTGCATATTACAGCCTGTGTTCCCAGTTTCACTGATTGATGTCTGTTCTTTTCTTATCTATATTCCCCTCACAGATGTGAAAACAGCTTATATGGTTTCAGAAAACATTAAGTTTTAGCCCTAAGAAAAATGAGCATTGGCTATCTTTAAATAAAACTAAATTATAAATTAAATTACAAGTCAAATTTAGGTATTTTGAAGTGTAAAAAGTAAGAATTGATGTGTTACAATGGCCAGACATGTGACTATGTATTGAACAAGAAGTTAGACTGTTGTTTTTTAGCCATTTTTACTCCCCTGCTTCATCCTTCAATAATTCTACCCTGTGTACCATGTCCATTGCTGAGGCTAGCAGCAGCTTTTCTTTTCCCAAGGACTTCCTCCAATGCAAGCTGGGGCTGATATGGAACTTGAGGGTGTTCTGTGGGGCTTGCATTACCTTCAAGCAGGAGTTATTACTTATGACCTACCCACTAGTTTCCACTTGCTTCAGTTTTCAGTATCTCTGGGGCAGGAATGAAGATGTGCTGACATATTGCTCCTGCCGTCAAGGAAGGTCAGTCAAATTCCTACCATTCCCTGTATTGAGCCTTTCTCAAATCCCGGTCTCTAACAGGAATCTGATATGAGGAATGCTGGTAGGACCACCTTCCTTTCCCTGGGATTGAAGCACCCATCCCTTCCAGACAAACACCCTGTTGCCTGAACCACTAATTAAAGTCAGGATGATTGGACTGTTGGCAGGGCTTTTTCTCTGCTGCTGGAAAGGCTAGAGGCTGTTGTTTTTGTATTGTGTTTAATAATAATCCAGGAAAGGCGATGGTTTCTTAAATAGTACTTGGAAGTTAATGGAGTAAAGTCTGACCAGATATGTTTTAGTTTCCATAGTGTGTAGTATGTAAGATGTGCTGTCTGTTATTTTGAGTTGCCAAAGTTTCCTGAGGTCATAAAGTTAAGTGCTGATGCTATTAATGTATGGGAAGTTTGATGTATGAAGTGATAGCTCACACTGTGTTACTATGGAATATAAGATTTCCAGAACATTAGGGATTACAACATGCAACATCTAGTCTGAAGGTTTCATAGGCTTCTGGTTAAGTCAAGAGGACAGTTCAGAATGAAAAATTAGTGAAGAAAGCTCATAGTATTGATGTAAATGTAGCTTTGTTGGAGTATAGCAATATTCCTTACAAGGTGTGAGTTATGTTAATGGTTCATAGACTGAAGAGTAGGATACCTAGCTTTGCTTCCTTGCTTTGGCCTGAAAATGCAGTTCATTATATGAGAGACAAACCAGTCGGGAGAATTGTTCTGTTACAAAAGAACAAGTTCCTACTTAGAGAGAGAGAGAGAGACCTTGAGCCAACTCCAAAAGTGAAAAGTGGCCAGGAGGTTTGTTTAAATATTCTGAACAGCCTAGGTCTTTTATTGTTCATACTAATGATGGAAAGTTGCTGAGACATAACAAAAGGCATTTGTTTAAAACAAAGGAGGTGTCTTAGAAACATCCAGCTAAGAAGTATATTGAGAATTGTCTGCAAAGACAGAGATCTGAGAAGGTGTTTCCAGAAGCATGTTTAGCCCCAGCAACAGATGAACCAGAAAGTACAGATCTGAAGCTAGGACATCCAGAAAGACTGCCTGAAGTTAGATTATTATAAACCACATAGTATTCTTAATATTTGAAACATTGAGTTTGATAAAGTTAGCAAGATGTTCATGAAAATGTCAAGAAGTGAAAGGAATGGTATTGCTTTTTTTGAAACATGTTGCTGAATATTGTACTGATTTCACATGCTGCCACTTGCTCTCAAAGTCAAACATGAGTTCAGGCAAGCAGCTGCTGCTCCTTACCTGAAAACATTCTTTGAATTTTAGTAAGGTAAATGTGACAGCTTTAGGGAGGGAAAGTTTTAGGGCCAGGTAGTAGGAAGGGAGTTCAGGTTTAGGGAGAGATCCTGGAATTTTGATTTAGGGTGAGGAAGCGTATCTTTAGGGTAAGGGAACAAGAAGTTATGTTAAAAACTAGGTAGGATTCTTAGGGTTAGAGCTAAAGTTATAAAGATTAATAGGGTCGGTCTTGGGAAAACTAAACAGTTAAGAAAGAACCACCTAGTGGGAGTTAGAGCATTTGCCTTTTCAAGCAAGTGACAGCAAACAAGTGTGTTGCAAGCTCATAATATGAATGCACTTGTAGTAGACCCACTACCTCATAGATGGAGATCTTCTGACTTGAATGACTCAGAAGTAACAGAGGGACCTTTCATTGATAGGGTAAGAGCATTCAAAACAGTTGATCATACCTTACATCTCTATTAACTCAGTAAATGTAACTTTGGTCTGAATACTCTTAACATGATTTGTAAGCAGTTTCTAAAACCAAACTTTTCAGGTGTGTGCAGAAAATAATCTATGTACACAGGTTTCTGGCAATATATGATTGCTACACGGATGTGTATTAGGGCCCATCATTGTTTCCCTCTTCACCGATGATACAGCCACCAACATTCTACAGTATAACACTATATGCTGAATATCTTTCTTCTAGAATCATGTAAAAACATCAGTGCCCTACAAAATAAACCCTTTAAATTGGCTTTACACAGCTATGTCTCTGTACAAACACAAACGTGCTGCTAATTAACCTAAAAAAGTCAATCATTATGCTCTTTGGTTGACACAAAACAAAAACCTCAATTACTCCCCCCAACTCAGAATTAGATACCTCACTCAGATATCCAAAAGCCCCTACACTGTTACTAGCAAAGCATACAGACAGTTTCTTAAACAAGACCTTATACCAATTGAAACTGAGCTACAAGGTGTTGCATCTGCTTTTCCCTACAGCACGAATGGCTATAGTCAAGAATGTACTCATTCCAAAAGTAGATGGACTGCTTCCATTATTTGCTTTCCACTCGCCAACCCAACCACAGACATTCCATCGCTAAGTTTTACAGAAATTTAACTGGCTACTAGCAACTGGAAGGGCAACATTCCTCTCTTGCACACATATCTGTATACTGCTACAAATTGGTTACTGAGCCCCCCTCCCAATGAAATTAATTTTCAAACATACTAGCTACACAGAGAGAGAGAGTCATGAAGAAGGATGAACTGTGACACGATCACAATTCAAAATTTGCAGAGGGGAAAGAGCCGTTAATAAGCTAAGACCAGCCACCTGAATTAAGTGATGTACTTTCTGATATTAGACAAAGCACTTCAGAATCATTCTAAAGCAAATTAGAAGCACACCTGTGTAATGCAACCAAATGCTCATGCTTTAGAGACGAGGGCTAATTTTGCACTTTGCCTTAACTGCTTCCTTATGAACGATAATTGTATACTACTGACTATGGCTTGTAGATGTTTTCACATGAATAAACTGCCATTGCTAATTGTAGAAGCTTTTTTATGTCATATAATTTATGTATATTTAGAGGCAGTTGTTCCAAACAAATATGTACCAAAAAGACTATGAAAAAATATAGGAGGTGTTTTAGAAGCATCCAACCAAGAGGTGTATTAAGAATTTTCTGCAGACACAGAGAGATCTGAGGTGTTACACAAGCATTTTTAGACCCAGCAATTGATTAGCCAAGAAGTGTTGATCTGAATCTAGGACATCCAGAAAGACTCCCTTTCAGAGGCCTGTCTCGTAGGCAGTTACAGTGCACACCATCACCTGTTGTTAGCAAAATGACTGATCGCGCCTAACATATAACTACTGTGCCCGGGTCATGGCTGAAAAGGGTCTGGCAGTCAGTCTACTTATACAGTTTACAAATTGATATGTAAATAAATCTTTCTCTTGAAAGATGGATATGTATTGTTATAGGTATGTAGGTGTCTTTAGCAAATGCTTTTGTTTAAGAAGTGTGAAAGTGCATTTCACACCGTCTGATATCCTGTACAGTAGTTCAGTCTGAAATATGTGCTGTTGGAACTGGCTGCATGCATTTACTTTTGTCTCATTCTTTCAGTAATCCTTGCTATACTAAATGTTGCAAAGTATGCCCAAAACTAAAGCCACTGTAACATAAGATCATGTTTTGTATTTGCAGAGTAACGAGTGTCTGTATGTAAAATCAATATTCCATCACAGCTGTTTGTTTTAATTTAATATACTGCTTGTATCTATGATAGACTACCAGTCACATCATCCCATCTATCACATTAAGAGAATGTTTTTGTCTAGTGCAGACCCCTTCCACTCTCCATCCTTCCAAGCTGCACTGTAAAGATCATGCATGTGTCTAGGGTAGGTTCCATTTCCCAGTATCCCTCAAGCAGGCCAGAGTACAAACAAATTGCAAGCACTTTATCTGTCTAATGAATTGTTGGGTTGCACAATACATACTAGTACCATAATTAAGTGATGGCCATCTTGGACTTACATAAGTTCATTTTATTTGGCTATTCAGTCTCAGCAGTATGGGATTCAGTGAAGTGGGTCCTGACATTTCAAAAGATTACCAATTAATGAGCAAGTTTCTCGATATTAACATAAGATTTGCGTTCATTCTGCATAAATGTTGCTTACACATGTGCACACAGTGTGGTAAGGGTAATGCAGTGAGGTTATAAAATATAATTGGCTTGAAGCCCTCCAATCCTGACCTTCACTATTCTTATAGTAACATGCTCTTTAGCTAAGGTTACATCCATTTGATTGCTGCATAATATTATGCTACACAACTGGCCATATGTTATAATATTTTGGTACACAGCTAGTCATACTGCATAATACTATGGTACACAGCTGGTCATACTCCATAATACTATGGTACACAGCTTGTCGTACTCCATAATACTGTGGTATATAGCTGGTAGTATTCCATAATTCTTTGGTACACAGCTGGTTGTACTCCATAAGATTATGGTGCAATGGTAGTCGTACCGCATGATATTATGGTACTGGTTGTACTGCACAGTACTGTGGTACACAGCTGGTCATACTCCATAATACTGTGGTACACAGCTGTTCATACTCCATAATACTGTGGTACATAGCTGGTCGTACCCCATGATTCTTTCGTACACAGCTGGTCGTACTCCATAAGATTATGGTACAGTGCTGGTCGTACTGCATGATATTATGGTACACAAATGGTCCCAGTGCTATGCAGCTCCTTTTTAATAAATGCAGAGTCGGTATCGCTGTTGCATGAGTCTTCTTTAACACGGTACTGTGCTGTGTTTTTTTTCTAGCAGAGTCAAGTGTAAATCCATTGTGCTATAGTTTACTGTACACTAGTAAGAAGCATGTCCTTTTTGTAAATCCTTACATTCTAACCTTAATGACTAATGCTGTATAGTGCAGTAGGGTGTAAAGGGCATATGCCTTACTGTGCTGTCTCAGGTGGTGGTTTATTTTTTTAAATCAGTCCCATGTTGTGCTTTTTCACTAATATTGAAGACAAGGAGGAGTTAGAATGCTTAGGACATGCAGAAAAAAATTGAAGGATGGTATCAGAGCAGGGGCAGATGAAAATATAAAGCTATTAGCTGCAGCATCCTTTTAGAAGCAGTCTGTCATAAGGTCTTTTTTGGCCTTCACCTCCACTGCTGACCCTTAGTCCATTCTTTACAGTTGTCTCAGAGCTGAGTAATAAGATGCCTTATTGCAACTAGGGAGAGGGTGTGCCTTGTACATAAAGGAATGACAGCCCGGAAGGGGGTCATTTGTAGTAACACTTATGCATGTCACCACTATTCATCCTTCCTGTACTGCTGATACATGGTAGCATGCAGAACTATGGGAGACTCCCCCTTCAGTCCATACTAGTGTGTGCCCTAGCTGTGGCAAAACTAACCACCCTTACCCCATGGAGAGAAAGCTGGCTTGTGCTGTTTGATCCCTAAACCTTAACTCTCGTGTGCCTGAGTTGCTAGTTGATTTCAGTTTGCTAGCAGTGCAGTCAGATGCCCTGCCACAGTGCTAGTGGAATGGTATTCACAAGGTGTTTTTTCTCTTGGCATTTTTGTGCTTTAAGAAGTAGATTTACATTTACCAGAAGTAATGGCTAACATAGTAATTAACTGAAATGCAGTTCATTCAATACCACATTGTTTATAAGTGTCCTTCAGTGAATTATATAATTGACTTTCTGGGATTTGCTGAATCCTTGGATATGGTTCTGTATGCTCAGTGAGAGTTCTGCCTCCCTGTATACACACACATTGTTTGAAGCTTTTATTATAGCCCTACAGTTTCAGTTAATTGGTTTTGAAAGCTGTCTGCAGAGTGCGGGTGTGCAAAATAATATATGAAGACATTGAGAGATGCTTCTTATGAATGTATCTTGCACCACTCAAGGAATTATTTTATTTAGTACCTTCTGTTGAGGATCCTCTCTGTTTCCCATAGATGTATGTGTTCAGTAGCCCCATTTTAAATGTCTATTTGCTACTGGACTTCTAACTGTACAAGAAATATGCATATGTAGCATTGTTTCTTGCCGGAACATAAACTAAGAATTGTTATAGAGAGAGATGTCATTGCTGTACAGTTGAAAAGTGGACTGGGTTGAGCAAGAGAGCCCCAGCAGGTTGTTATAAAATACACAAAATGCACTACATTCACTAAAAAAGTAAACATAATGTTCTAAGTGTTAGACGGTCCCAGTATATAAACTGCATTCACAAACGTAGTGCACTAAATTCTGTGGTTGTCCTGTTTAAATAATTTTGATTCAGGTGTGAGCCTTAGGAATTGCATTGGAATTATGCTAGAGTGTAGCAGATGGCAGTGTCCCAGTAAATTGCAAGAGCATGAAAAGCCTCAGGTAGTGAAATTGGCTGTGTAGGCGGCATTGGTTATTGTTTATTGTCTATGCATGTTGCCATACATTGATTTAGGAATGAGATAATTTTTATTGTTTGTTTCCAGAGAATGTGTTTGATGTGTACGTTTGTTCAAATCTGTTGGGAAAAAAATCAGATTTTAATGCACCTTCAATTAGAAATAGGACTAATGCACTTTTAAGCACAGTGTTGCCTTTGTGTTATGTTTATGGTATTAGCCTTAGAGTTTTAAAAAGTAACTAAAAGTAGTAAAGCTTCTTTTAACTCCTACTCTGGCATAATCAGCATTCCGTGTTATTGTCATATCATGCAAATTAGATCTCTGGAGGATTTGTAATTTGTTTCTTTCTTTAGGGAAGCATTGAAAGGAGAGGCATACTTTTCTTGAGTTTTATGCCCTGGATAATATGCTGCTTAGATAGAAAGAATTTTAAAGAGGCATTCGTCTCTGTTTCTTGGAAGAAATACGGAGTGCAGGATGCTTTTTACTGTAGAGAAAACAATATTGGAGTACACGTTTTGACATGCACCACTCATATTTTGCTTTTCTCTGTGCCAGTAGAAAGCTGTGTAGGATTATAAGACTTTGGTACAGTTCAGAATTTATGGAATATGCTTTCGAACTAGAAATTTGCTTACAAAGCTTTTTTATATGAGGAAGTTCAGATGCAAAATACAGGATGTTTCAAGGGTAACTAGATATTTTTTTTGTGTCGAGGAGAGCAGCTTATAAAATGTATACCGTGCAGTACTGGTTTATTTTTCTATTTTTTGTACTTGCTATTAACTGGGTAAAATCCACTGAATGTGAGATTGTGAAATTTATATTAAAGCCTAACAGCAAATGTACTTTCCATGTGAATTAGTACTTGGTACATAAGTTGGAACACCTTGAACCTCCGCTGGTATGGCTACTGACTGTCTTGCAGCACTGTCAGAATACGTGCTGATGCATCTCCTTTAATGCTCTGGCGAAGACATTTCTGAACTAGTTGTTGACAAAGGATTGTCATTTAGAAGGTCCAAAATGAAATAGCCATAGATACTGAGTCGTATATATTGATTTTGAATTCCAGATAAAGAATAACATTATTAGCGTGGGATGTATTCTTCATCTAACAGTGTGTACAACTAAAAGCACAATATAGTGTGGCCAATGGTTAATGTATTGACTTCTGCAGTGCCATATGCTACAGTGGGTATTATTGGTGTGAGGAATAATTTTGCCTCCAGTTTTACTACCAGTGCTGGTATATGCTTCATTAGCTAACTTTCTGACCAAACTATTTCTGTCCAGTCAAACAGTACATTGACTTTCTTTCAAAATATTTTCAGTCATGTCTCTTGGGGATCTATTTTGGTCTCTAGCCTTCCCAGTATTTCTATTAACCACCGTCCTCTTGACCTCAAGCTATTCATTCCGATTCTGTAACCAAGTGATCATGTATTCTATGAATGTGTTTCCAGCCACAGAATGATTTTCAAAACCTGCATATTATTGTTAATAAACTTAATAACTGTTGTTAACAAACAACTTCCATTCACTCACTACCTCAGAGAGTAAAGTAATGTTTTTTGGCACACTCTAGAATCTTAAATTTGTACCCATCCTTTCACCTCCACTTGTTTACAATCATTGAAGTGCCCAACAGGTATTTATGTTTAATACTCAAGCCCTAAGTATATCTTCACTGACTAACAGTTTAACAGAAGAAATAAACTCAACTCTGTGGTTGATGCAAAATTTCCCACTTCCTTACACTTTAAGGAAGGGCAGCAATTGAGAAAAATATTTTAAAGCCTTAACCTGAGTATTGTCTTCCCTTTTCTGCCTGTACCTAAAAAAAAATAAATAAAATAATAATAAAAACACTTAACAGATATTGTTTAACACGATCTGCCACCTTGTCATCGTTTCACTGCAAGCAGAACACCACCGATTCATTTTGAAGTGTGCTAAATGTCTCCTTTTTCAAGAATGCCCACTTACAAATCAATTTATCACAATTTTTTTCTTACATTTAGTCCTAAATTTGTCAGTTAAAAATACTTCACGTCAAGGGAATTCATCATCTGCAAATGCAGTTTTGTTTAAAAGGCCCATAAGTAGCTTTTCTACTATTAGCTGTGTATTCTGTTATTGGACCTAGACTTTGTGAGTCACTCCTTTATGACATCATTAAATGCCTGAGATATTTAGAATTTAAACAAAGCTTTAGAGTACTTTAAAAAAGGGCCAGCTATAACTGCTTCAGTCATCCAGCTATCTCTTGCTGCTGTAGACCTATAGCATTTAATTGCTTCAGTCGATAATCTTAATCATGTAGCTCATAGGTTAATGTTTGCTAGCATCTTGTCCATACACTGTATATGGATATTTGTTTTGTATATGATTTGCAGATGATGTGGGCTACAGGCAGATTATGAGCAGTAACTTCAACAAAGGATAGAGGAATGCAATGCAGAACTGAAGCCACACGGGATGAAACTTGAGAACATGTAAGACATTTATAATGGCAGCAAATGAGGAAAATCATAAGCTGAAAACTGAGTAGAAGAAAAAAATAGAACAGGTTTAACAGCATCAAGTATGTAAAAGGGAAGTCCGAATGAGGTCGAAGCTAAAATCAGAAGGACTGCAACCAACTGGCAAAGAATGTGTGGTGCAGAGGTTAATGTTGTTGCCTCACAGCATGAGGTTCTCCGGTTCGATTCTTGGCTAGGGTGCCTTCTGTGTGGAATCTGCATGTCATCCCTGCATTTGCGTGAGTTTCCTCTGGGTACTCTATTTTTTTTCCTGAATTCCAAAGACATGCGTCTGGAGCATTTCTCCGTGGGCCTCCACTGAAAATAGGCTCAGTCCTAGTTGAACTTTCCCAGTCAACAAGCAATAAATAAGATAAATAAAATGTCAGGGGTAGTGCACGACAGAAGAATGCCAAAGAAGCTGGAAAGTAAGGTGTACAAAACAGTGGTATAACCAGTACTGCTGTATGGTACTGAAACCTTGGCAGTAAAGGTAGAGCAGATGAGGAAGCTGGAGGTGATGGAAATGAAGTGCCTGAGATGGGTGGTAGAGTGCAGACTGTAGGACAGAAGAAGAAATAAGGACATCAGAGCAGAAGCCAAAGTAGCTCCAGTTGCAGAAAAGATCAAAGAAAACAGATTACGGTGGTTTGTGCACATGCGCATAAAAAAAGACAGTCTGGAGAAGATGATTTTGGAGGGACAGGAAGAAGGCAAGGTGAAGTGAGGGCATCCAGGAAATAGATGGATTGTGTGAGAAGAAGACCTGCAACAGCAGGCCATGACTGTCAAAGAAGGTAGGAGAGTGGCATTGAATCTAAAGAGATGACAACAGTTAACATGATGCCCTGACCCCCATGCAGAAAATGGGAAA
Source organism: Protopterus annectens (assembly GCF_019279795.1). Taxonomy (NCBI): domain Eukaryota; kingdom Metazoa; phylum Chordata; order Ceratodontiformes; family Protopteridae; genus Protopterus; species Protopterus annectens. The sequence goes on along the minus strand of NC_056731.1, from coordinate 643,209,300 downwards.
AAGGAGATTGATGATGATGATAATGATTGCACCTCTCTTCCCTGTGCTCTGTAGTAACCTTCCTCGTGTGTGGTCTTGCACTTTTCATATTAACCTCTTTGAGCTTTATAAAACTCAACAGTATAGTGATGTCTTACTTTCTGTATCCAGTATTTATATTTGTGCACCATAGTACTGTGCACCCCAGCTGTTGCAAAAAGGGCTCACTGTGGATCAGTACACTACCTCGGTTAATTAATATCTATTTATTTATAACTAAACAAATATTGGAAACTAAACTGTGTGAGTTCTGTCTGACTGATACCCTTAAAACCAGCAAAGAACCTGAGTGTAATCCACAGCAGAGATGTAGTCGATCAAACAGACTTTACACTCTGTTAGAAAAAGAGGAGCAGAGAGAACCATGATAGGATACTTTTCATGATCCTTAGCCACCAGATCATCAATGAAACTCGCATGGTGTCTCTAATCCCCCAAAATTATTTTATCTTTTCTTTTCCAAAGTGTACTAATCTGTCCGAGTTAGTCCCAGTTTCCTAGTCCCTTCAGTATCCTCATCCATGTAACTGTCCATGCATGCTTCCTCTACATGTCTTTGGCTCTGCAGACCATACTTGCCAAGCTAAAGAAAGCACTGCTTTTGCTCATCTTTGAAGAAGTTTTCTTCAGTCTTTTTACCCCATAATCTTCTGAAGGCTGAAAGATCAATCCTGTAATTACCTTGCTATTTTCAAGACCCACTTTTTTGCATGGCAGGTACTGTCACTGTCTTCCATTCTTGCACAATATCTACTATTCATCAGTCTCGTAGTATAGAGAGCATCTGGTTTAATACACTGGAAGTTTCATCAATACAAAAAAGCAGCCCCAAAGATATTCGAAGAGAAATACAGGCAAAGACATCCAGGTATGGAAAATTTCACAATAAAAAATAATATCACAAAGAGAGAATGTAGAACAAAAGATTAGTAAAGTAGAAGTTAAAAAAATAGAAATGGAAGTTATGGAATACCTGCAAAAAGTGAAGGATTTAGTGTGGAAAGTCTAACACGGGTTATATCACAGCATGATGGAACAACAGGCCCACAAATTAAAGAGAAACAGGAGGAGCAGGAGACATCTGAAGAAAAATATGGACATGGAAAAGAGAAAGCGAGATGACATAGTGCAAAAGGGGATAGCAAAACTAACGATACAAAAAGAACAATAAGGAATACAGGCAAAGGCATCCAGGTGTGGAAACTTTTACCAGTACAAAAAGTAAGAAAACAAAGAGGAAAAGTAGAAAAGAGGGTTAGTAATGGAGACATTAAAGAAATAGAAACTGAAGTTATGATTTACCTAAGAAGTGAAGGATTTATTAGTGTAGAAAGTCTAACTTTGATTACACCACATCAGGATAGGGCAATGGATCCCCAAATTAAGGAGAAAGTAGTGGACCAGGAAACATCTGATCAGTTGCCATTTGAAGATACTTTGGATTCTTCTGAACAGCAAGGGAAGGAACAGGAAATTGTGGTGACTCTGAGACAGTCAATGTTGTGGACTGAGAGGCCAGTGAGTTCCCATATGAAAGAGTAGCAGATGAGACAGAATGAAAACTGAAAAGAATGTGGCACAGAAAGATGCAGTGGAACTTTCTGTAGAATGCCCGCCGGAAATGGAGAACAAACAATGTGCCCTCAGTTTAGAAGAAAATTATATAAGAGAAGAGTTGCTTGATTTAATAGAGATGGACAGACATATCAAGATCAATGAAAGAAATGGACCACAGAAAGTCAATAAACCCCAAAAAGTTAGAAGTTTGATAAAACAAATGAACACAGTAATTGGGAGTGTTCCTAGAGATTCATGTGATAGAAGTAAATAGGATATAATACTGTGCAGCTAAATTAATGAAAGGTAATGTCTTGCCACAAAAACACAGGGCAGTAAGGGAAATCAGATGCCATCAGGGAAGTATCGAATAGAGGAAACTGTAAAGAAGTAAAGTCAAGAGGTGTCACTGTTAGAAGAGTGTAGACGAAGGAACAGATTAACAAAAATACTCCGATATAATAAAAGCAATGAGAAGTATATGAACAGATAAGATCTATCATGCACTATCACAAATAAACTAAAATATCAGCACAGGCAGAAAATGCTGAAGATATGCAGGTAAATATAAAGAAAAAGTAGAAAATAAGCAATTTATTGGTGGCTCAAAAAAAGTTTTATAGGGAATTGGGAAACAAGGCAAAAGGAATTGAAGCACCACCAGAAGAAGAAGAAATAGATACATTTTGGAGAAATATCTCTGAAGGTCTTGTGGAACATAACAAAGATGCTAAATGGATAGAAGAAATAAAGTTCAGAATAAGAAGTTCAGATTTACAGGATATGAAATGAAATGAAGTAATGGCCAGAGAGATTGAAACAAAGTTGAGAAAAGCTCCTAAATGGAAAACCCCAGGCCCAGATCCTGTACCTAACTTCTGGCTCAAAGTATTAACATCTTTACAAAAAGATTTGCCATGACTCAGAAATTCAAGGGTATAATTGATGTGGTAGTTAAAAGCTGACTCTATTTGTAGATGATATTTTATACCAGACAAAATGAGAGAAAGACACTACAGTGTTGTGGAACATTTTGAGTCAATTTCAAATCTTTTCAGGATACAAAATTAATGAAACTAAAATAAAGGCATTAGCTGTTAGTTATGTGCCCACATATGAATTGGTTCAACGATATTCATGTTTATGTGGACATGATAAAATGAAGTATTTAGGAGTATGGCTTAAAAATCATTCTGGTGTGACTGACAGCTAAGGATATGTGGGAAGAGACTAAAAAGATAATACAAAAACTCAGAAAATGGAAGTTTTGTTATATATGGATATGCATAGTAAGATACAAGCAGTTAAAATGTTTTTAGTCCCATTAGTCTTCTACACAGGTCAGGCATATTTTTATCAACCAGAGGAGAAGTTGTAGATAGCAATTAATAAAGAGCTAAAGGACTTTATCTGGGAGGGGAAGACAGCAAGAGTCAAGTGGTATAAGCTGATTCTTCCAGTAAAACAGGTTGGATTGGGATTACCCAATTTGATGGGATACCTCAGAGCTACACATTTAAGGCTCCAATACATAGCACAAAGAAAGCTATAAACTGTAATTCAAAGTGGAAAGGGATGATGATGATGATGATGATGAAACACGGGGGGGGGGGGCTCAAGAAACAAGGGTAGTCTGGGATTTTGGATGCAGGCCTTTAAGGAGAATAACAATAATCCTACAGAAGAATATTTGCTGATAGGGATGACTGCACTCAGGAATATAGATAATATGCAAAAGGGGTCCGGAATCTATTGGAGAAAACTGGCAAAGGAACCTAGGTATTGGGAGCTAATTACTAAAGAGGGAAGTATGATAGAATAGGAGGACACCAAGAATTTATTTGGACTTTAGGTTAGAGATTGCCTTCCCTGTCGAGCACTTATTTCAGAGTATAGGAAGAGAGAAAGAAATAGTGTGGTCCTAAATGAAAGACCAGCATTGATAGAGTTTTTAGTAGAATCTAAACCAGAAGCTGCCATTAAAAAGGGAATAATTAGTAAAGCATATAAAATGTTGCACGATAAGTATAGTAATCAGTCAGAGGAGGTTAGAAAGTATTGGTAAGAGAGATTGGATAAGCAGTTCACAAAGAAACAATGAGAGGATATATGTAGGTCTCCCAAATATGCAAAAAAATCTAGAAGATTTAAGAGTTTTGCTTGGAAATTTATACATAGATACTTTTAGACCCCAAGTGGACTCCAGAGAATTTTTCCTTTGGTAAACAGCAAATGTTGGAAGTATAACAAGTAAGAAAGAGGTAATTGGGAACATATTTTGTGGCAGTGCAGTGAGTTGGCAGACTTTAAGGATTCCCTGTGGGATGCACTGTCAGAGATGCTGGGTAGGCATATTGGTGTGACGAGAGAGATGATTTTTCTGATCTATGATGGTGACTGCCAAAAAAAGCAATTACTAGAAAATGGAATTCAAAATCTAAACCAACTGTACTAGAAGTAGTGAATATAGTAACAAAGATAAAGCAACTGGAATTGAGATCTTTAGAAAAGGGTAGGAGCAAACTACGTATGAAAAAATGGGAATTGTGGGAACAATACATACAGGGAGGAATAAAGTGTAAAAGAAGACAGGACTTAAATGAGCTATGTAATGTTTGACTGAAAATGATTGGGTAGATTGTAAGTAATGTATAATGTTTGCAACTGGGATTGTGTTTTGTGGTTTGTTTTCATTTGTATAAATGTATGCTTGCCTGTGTCGTAAGTGATAGTTTTAATAAAGATGTTTCTTGTTAAAAAAAAAAAAAAAAAATTTGGCCATGAGTAAGAACTGTTTGTATGCACACCCAGAACAGACACCAACCTGGTTAACAGGAAAAACAATTCTCCTACTTAAGAGCGAACCTGCAAGCTGTCCTAAAAACTACAGACCAATATCTTGCCTTCGAATGATGTATAAACTATACACTGGAATTGATGCCGATAGAGTTTATAGTCACTTAGAATAAAACTCAATCATGGCAATAGAACAAAAGGGTAACAAAAGAAAGTCATGTGGAACAAAAGATCATTGTTGTTGATCAGAAATGAGAACTATAAAAAGGGGAAGAATCTAAGCATGGCACAGATAGACTACATTACATTTGAGAGCATCACACATTCATGGATAAGAGAGTGCTTAAAAATTTACACCCTACACTGATCAATTACATTGCAGCAAACACAAAACAGCGGCAAACCATTTTGCAGTTAAGCCATGGTAAAGGACAAATTATTATTCCAGGGATAAAAATTCAAAGGGGGATATTCCAGGGTGATTCTCTGTCACCAGTACTCTTTTGTCTTGCTCTAAGTCCATTAAACTGTCTACTTAACAGATTAGATCATGGCTGCAATTTGGCACCCAGAAAACAATAAAGCGTAAAGACTTCTCATCCATTTTTTGTAGATGATTTAAAGATGTATAGTTCATCAGATGAGGAACTGAAAGCACAACTGAAAGTGATCAAAACTTATGATATAAAAATGTCATTTGGTATTGATAAATGTACAAAAGCAACCTTTAATGCAGGAAAGCTGCAGCACAAGGAAAACATCAGTTTGGGACAGGAATGTGATATAAAAGAACTTGAGCAAGAGGAAGTGTATAAATACTTGGGAACTGATGAAGGATCAACAATAAAATATGAACAAATGTGAATAAAACTTAGAAAGGAATATTTTAGAACACTAAAATTAATACTGAAAACAGCTTTGGCATCTAGGAATAAAGTCCAACCCATAAACCAATTTGCTCTTCCTGTCCTAAATTACAGTTTTAGAGTGATTGGCCCCAAAAGGTGATGGATCGGTTGGACAGAAAAACAGGAAGGATACTTCGTGCTCATCAAATGATATGTAAAAAATCATTGCATACCAAGACTATAGATTCCTTTTTCTGAAGGAGGTACGGGCTTCCTCGAAATTAATTACATGTATAGATCTGCAATTGTGCAACTGCATGCATATACTGAGCTTACAAGACCCAGACGTAGTGAAAGTTTTGAAACATGAGGAGAATAAGTCTAAGATGACTGCCTTGCTTTGTTTAGCAGAAGCATATCAGTGTCAAGCGGGAATGGAGATCAGACCAGAAGTAGATAAAAGTCAGGTAGCAACTGAATGTGCCAAAAAACAAAAGAAAAGAACAAAAGGTGAAGGATCAGATGAGAAGGCAAGAAATGTGCAAAATGCATGACTACAGTTGGAAGTATAGAAAATTCTTGGAACAACCTCATGCTGATCAGGATTAACCTCACACATATGAATCTGGAACCCTCCCTGATGATATTAGTGACCACTCACGTACCTACATTATCAGGCATAAAACCAATGCCTCCATTCCAGCCACTGTCAAGTCTATTAGATCCAAGAAAAAAATAACCCTGATCTCTTCCAAAGTGAACTAAGAGCATGCAATTGGTCTCCCTTAAGACACTTCCCATTGGAGGAAGCTGTTAAATACTTTAATTCCAAATTCCTCACCATCCTAGATAACCATGCACCAAACCACTCTATTAGAATCAAAACTAAATCTGCCCCATGGCTGTCAAAAGAAACCAAACAAAAAATCCACCTCAGAAATAAATACTGGGCCAAATGGCATATGACTAAAAACTCTGCTGACCATCAAAACTTTAGACAACTGAGAAATGAAACTAAGAAAGCTATACTATCTGATAAAAGAAACTACTACTTACAGTTCCAGCAAACTAAACATAATAACGCACAAAATTTCTGGGCAAGTATTAACCAACTACTACACCTAGGTCAATCCATTACACCTAACCCACAAGGCACAGACCAGGAGAACCCAAAGCACACTGCCAATGCCTTTAATACCTTTTTCTTTGAGACCATTCAAACACTTGCCAGTCACCTGTCACCTTATAATTTCACTTTACCTATCTCTAACACAACTCCACCCCCTCCTTTTCTCTTCCAACCTGTCCCTACAACATATATTCTTTCCCTTATCCAAAAACTTAAACCTTGTTCTCCTTCAGCAGATCAATTACCAGCTGAATATCTACAGAAATCAGCCAAATCCATCGCCTATCCCATTTCCATTCTGATTAACAGAACCATTAGTGAAGGATACATCCCAAGCATCTGGAAAGTCTCCCATATTATCCCCCTTCATAAAGGTGGAAAATCTACTGATTTCTCCAACTACCGTCCCATAGCCCTACTTTCACCTTTGGCAAAACTAATGGAAAAATGCATCCATAAGTAACTGCTAGACCACCTAATCCAAAATAACTTACTTTCCAGCTGTCAACATGGTTTCAGACCATCCCACAGCACTACTACTGCCCTTCTTTCCTTTACTGACTATATTAACAAAAACCGAAATGCCAATATGCTTTCCTCAGCACTATTTATCGATCTGTCCAAGGCATTTGATATGGTTAATCACCAAATACTTATAAATATCCTCAAATCCCTCTCACTAGATACACTCAGTATTAAATGGTTCCAATCCTATTTAGATAACAGACAACAGGCAGTACTTTGGCACAACACTCTATCTACCCACCTGCCCATTAACATTGGCGTCCCTCAAGGGTCCATATTAGGTCCTCTTCTTTTCTCCATATTTATCAATGACCTTCATCTAGCAATCCCCCAAGCTACATGTGTTCAGTACACCGATGATTTTACACTTATATGTACAGCCACATCCACTTCTAAACTTCACTCCCTTACCCAAGAAGTATTTAATACAGTAGAACAATGGTTTACACAACATTGCCTTCTGGTGAACCCCAAAAAACTGAAACTCCTCCTTTTCAATCCTACTCGTAAGACCGTCCCAATAGATTTCTCAGTTATATCCACAAATGGTACTCCCATATCACCTGACCCAACTACTAAACTACTTGGTATTACCATAGACAACAATCTTAACTTTGACACCCATATCAACAATACTATAAACACCGTTAATAAAAAGCTAGGCTCTCTCTACAGAATCAAACCGTTCCTTTCACCAACAGTCAGAAAAACTATGACTTATACCCATCTAATCTCTACACTCCTCTATGCCTCACCCATCTAAAAATAACCTCGCCAAACTGGAAATCTCCTACAATAACATTGCCAGGTTTGCTACTGGCAACCCTTTCAGAACCCACCACTGCTATAATCTTAAGCAGCTTGGATGGCTAGAAATTCAGAATCTGCTTAAATTCCACCAACTAACCATTGCCCATAAGACTCTTTACCAACCTTCCAGTACTCCTATATTAACAAACCTCATCTATCCCTATAAGAATCTGAAATCCTTGCGCTCATCACACAAACTTCTTGTAAACACCTCTAAGTCTAATAACAAGGCTGGGGACTCTCTTTTCAGCAACACTGTTGGAAAATCCTGGAACCTTCTCCCCAGTGAACTTTCCTCAGTTTCCTCCACGTCTCTTTTCAAAAACACTTTTCCTAAGAACACACTGGCTATGCCCCTGTACTAAACCTGACTGATCATTTTTCTACTTTTTCTACTCATAACAGGTACTGCCTACCCACTACTTCCCTACAACTAGCTCTACCTTCCTTCTTGCCACTTTACCTTTTTCCTATTCCTTACCCTTCTTTTCATCCCCTAAGCTTACTCATAGTGTGAAAACTCTTTTATTTATATAAAAGACACACTTATGCCTCTTTTATTTTGACTTTCTGTATTCTACCTGTAATCTGAACTGTACCTGCCTACTGCACTGCAAAGTATTTCTGCCCTCACTGTAATTTTTCCACTGTACCTGCCTTTGGCACTGTGAAGTATTTCTGTCCTCTTTGATTTTTTCCAGCCTAACTTCTAATGTTCTTTGTAAATATAAAGGTTTTATTTCCTCTTATCCCAGACCTATTTCTCCCAGACTATAGTATATTATTAGACCTATTTTTAGTATTGTACCCGAATTTTAAAATGGGAGGTACTTAGACCTCTATGATAATTTCTGTATTAACCTGTAACAACATTGTTTGTAAAAATGTTTTTTTTTTTTTTTGCTATTTTTTTGCATGGAGCTTATCTCCCCAGGCCACTACTGAAAATGGACATGTAACCAGTTAGACTAGCCCTGTCAAGAAATGTAAAATAAAAATAAATGTAAAATAAATAAATAAATAACCACAGAAAAGGTTAGAGAGAGGTGAATCCAACAGACGAAAGGTTAATATTGACAGTCCAAGATAGTGGACTTATGTACGTGTTGGTTTACAAAGTCCATTGAACAGGTCTATACAAACACTTAAAATGTCGAGTATGACATGCTTGACAGCTTTTAAGCGAAAGTTCATCTAAGCGAAACCCCAGAATGTCGAAACGGAGTTTCAAAAAGTTATAGTTGGCCAGCTGTCAGGAAGCCAATGGCTGATGGCTAAAATGTATTGTACACCACTAAAACCTCTCCCCAACAAAAAAAAAAACAACCCCCCCCAAAACAAATCAAAATAAAGTGGAGGGCTTCGCCCCCCCAATGAGGGGGGCTGTGCCCCCCACACCGCCCTTCTTAAATATACCAACTCCGAGATTGCACCACAGTGGAGGACTGTCTTAACATTACACAGGGTGAACGACGAGACCGCACCACAGTGGAGGACTGTCATATCATTACACAGGGTGAACAATGAGACCGTGCCACAGTGGAGGACTGTAGGAACGGCTAGACAGGGTGAACGTTCTGACATCAGCCGTTGGCTTCCTGATGACTGGCCAACTATAACTTTTCGAAACTCCTTGTTTTGACATTCTCAGGTTTCACTTAGATGAATGTTCGCTTAAAAGCTGTTGAGCATGTCATACTCAACATTTTAAGCATTTGTTCATCTAATAGGCAGCCCATTAAACATATGGGAGAAACAGGCAAGTGTAGGTTTTGTAAAACAGAATTGGAGACAGTCACACATCTTGTTGCTGGTTGTGATATACTAATGGCAGAAGGACTGTATACTGAACGGCATAATAATGTGGCAAGACTGTTGCATTGGGGATTGTGTAAACAATATTGAAGTAGCTGAAAAACAGTGGAAATGATGAAGTTTATATCACATGAAATCACCCATTACCAACAGTTCAAAAAACAGATGTGAGAAAACTAGATATATTAGTCCATGAAAAGAAAACAGAAGTAGCATTGATCATCAGAATTGCTACACCCAGTGACTACAGTGTGTTATGTACAGAGAAGGAGACAAAAGTCATAAAATACCAGGATTTGCAGGCAGAAACAAGAGCAATCTGGAAGAAGGATACCCAGAAAGTTCCAATAGCTATAAGAGCAATGGGTCATATAAAAAAGAATTTACAATTGTACTTGCATATGTTACCGATACATGTAATCCGTATGAATTCCAGGAGTCATTACTGGGCACATTGCGGGTACTGCAAAGAGCACTTCTGGCTAACTTTAAAGATTGAAACAGTATTAATTTCATGAACTTCAGTCATACTTTGACTTAAGAATGGGGTACATTCCTGTCATAGTGTTAGAAACCCAGAAGACTTGGAGAAGTTAAAAAAAGGTGTGGCTAAGCCCTGTGCCTTATCTCCTTGAAGCAAGTTAATCTTTTAGTATGATCACTTTGCTGTCTGTATAGTTATCTCTGTCCACAATTGCTCAGACCTCAAGTGTTGGTAAACTGCCTCATTTCTTCTTCTTAAAGGCTGAGTTAAAGAATTTTTTTCTTTTCTTCCTGCCTGATGAGTAATGTATTAAAGGTGCTCTTCCGTTCTTAATATTCTGAAACTGACCAGTTTAAACAAAAAAAAACCCAGTCAGCCAGGATTTCTGATCTATAATTAAGTAAATTACATATTTAATGACATCATGGTACATATGCCAATGTATTTTAGAAACCCTCTAGCACATTTTATTGCACAAATATACATTGCGTTTGTAGTGTTTGGGTTATTCATCCTTTAAGAAGTTTATCTTGGAATACTGAAGACTATCCGTGAAGACAAACGGAGGTTTTTTTCAGGCATTATTGATTTACATATTAATTGAAAGAGACCTTTTTCCTATCACTAATATATATTTTGTTGTCTTCTGTTGTGTCAGGAGCATTTCTCTACACAAGTCAAACTGAGATGCTCTGTTTTCATCAACTGAGTTATAAGTATTAACTTTATGAATATCAGTAATACTCTTATTCACATAAACAGTTCTGGAGACCATGAAGTTGTGAATCTCTCATTTACCAGTGTGTGTATATTAGATTGTGCACGAAAATGTCAGTTCACCGAAGCAATTGACAAGTCATTCGTTTACCATGTTTTGTTAAAATAAATCCTTCACAAGAACTGGCCCAGTTCCAGAAGTACATTTACTAATTGTATTGCTTGCCCTGTCTCACAGTGATAATTATTTGTTTTTGACAAGTGGATAATTTTCATGGCATCACATTATACAGACAGACAATTATGCATTCTGGGCAGGTACTAGCAGTGTGAACAGATGGCATTTAAAAAAAAAATTATGCTTCAGTAAAGAAAAAGATAATCTGCAGAAATTTAAATATGACGCCCCTTAAAAATAAGGTCTCTTGCAATGTTCATTAGCTCTGGTGTCTTGAAACATCAAATGAGTTTTCTATTACAAACTAGAAGATTTTTGAAGCACCTTTCTGTCTGCATTACTGTACCATTACATTGACAGAAGTCTGCATTGAGCATGGTGCTACTGCACAGAATGCAGTAACTATATCTATGCAGAAGCAGTTCTGTAGCACTGAGTATTTTACATTTTGACAATACTGCACTAGCTAGATGCAGAAAATATCCACTGTCAAATGGAAATAAAGGGTGAGCATCAGCAGTTTCTATCCAAGTAATCCAAGCAGCTCAGTTTTGTCATCCTGTCAGTATATAACAAGTGACTGTTGCACATGTAGCAGATCATATCTGACGTTCACTCTCAGTCCTTGTTTCCCCTGGTGTCTGATGAAATTAAACATTTAACTCTGTGGCATATCATACAGGTTTTGCCAGTTATTTCTCTGTGCACCTTATATAGCTGGGACTACTGAACTGTGATTTAGGAATCTTAAGGGCTAATAATAAGACATATCACAAAATCAGTGTTTACTGGAAAATAAAATAGGTTCATTGCATATTGTCTTGATGCAAATCTTTAATTTTGTGGAACAGTTACCTCTAAGAAGATACTGCCTGTGCGACAGCTTTCCGTAGTACTTTCTGCAAATGCCAGACTTGACATGGATCAGCAGATAACATTCATGCCTCACCCCAAGAAAATAGTTAGCTAAAATGAATAAGGAAATTATTAGAAATATTTTATCTTTCACTTCAGCTAACACTGCTGCTCTGCCCAAAAGACTCTGGTATACCTCTTGGTTTATGTATTTTGTGTGTGGGTGTGTGTGGGGTGGGGGTGGGGTGGGGGGGTTCTGATGTAGACGGAAACATGCCTTGCACAGAAATTGAACTGCATTCCCGGCTTGTTGATTTAACTTATACATTACTAGCCAAGTGGGAATATTGTGTGTTGTATTCAAAGCAGTATGTTTGTTAATGGTGATGTTTTAGTAGACTTGGACAGAAATTCATGGCACTTTTTGAGCAATCCTGGGAAAACATCATTTAATAACACAGTTTTAAGAAATTCACCTGTTTGCTTTCCCTGGTGTACGTTTAATATGTATTTTATATGGAAGTGAGTACATGGGCTGAAAATTGCAACAGATATACGAGTACCTACGTTGTCATATGCGACCGTATAAATAACTTTCTGCTGTATTGTATCTGGAAAATGTCATGCAGCCATCACATTTCTAAACCATTTTTTCTCATTAAGGTAGTGGTTCTAGGGTAACAAACTTAGCAGCGCAGACCAGAATGACTTAATTAGGCCCAGAAACAGTCTACCTCTCAATGCATGGGGTCCTTAGGCACTTCCAAGCTAGCTGAGATATCTGATCTTTGCAGTGTGTCATGGGTTTGCCCAGGCTCCTCTTCCTAGTGGTGTGTTCCAGGTACTGCTTCTGTGGGAGTTGCTCAATCTGCATCCCAGTAAGGTAGCCAAACCACCTTTGCAGACTCCTGTCAACACAGAGGGGCAGTGGTTATACCCTGAAGTCTACCTGGATTGCCAAACTGCTCGATCTGTTATTGAGAGTGAACCTAACTACTCTGTGAAGGAACTTAATTTCTCTCACATATATTCATGCTGGACATTAACACAAGCTGATGACCATGACTGAGGATGAGAACATAATAGAGTGACCAGAATCTTAGTCTTTCAATGTTGTGACTTGATTCTCATTTCATCTTGCAGCCCAGTGTGAGAACAGTACTGATGCCACTGCAGCCTTGCAATGGTTAGTCTCCCAATCCCCTCATGAACAAGACCCTGACATGCTTCAATTCCTCCACCTGAAGTAGCATCCCACAGCTTACAGAAAGCAACCTACTCATTTTCAAGAGTGAACCATGACCTCTGATTTGGAGGTGCTGAATTGTATTTCCTCCATTTTGCATTCTGAAGTCAACTGCCATAGTGCATTCACCATCACATTCACTTGATGGCAAGAGGACATCACCATTTGCACACCATAAAAATGTAATCCTTCCATCCCCAAACTGGTTATTGTTTAGATTTTGGCTGTACTGTCTGTGAAAACCATTAACAAGAGGGGGAGATGAGGCACACCATGTGCCTTTTTCTAAAAGTCTTTCTAGGGTATGCCTTATTCAGTTACGTAAATTGAATGTAGACAGTATTGATAAACTCCCATTATCTCTCCAGTATCTCTGTAGGGACAGAGAGTCAATGTAGTACTCCACAGCCAGGATAGAATCTGCATTGTATGTCCGGAATCAGAGCTTCAGCTATTGGATGCATTCTTCTTTGCAACATCCTGACATATGGTTTCCCATCGAAACTGAGGAAGATTATTGGATACAATCTTCTTTGCAAAATCCTGACATATGGTTTCCCAGCGAAACTGTGGAAGACAGCACTTGTATATAATAATATTCCCTCTGTAAAATAATATGTGAATGGCATAAACAAAAACAGCAGCCATTAAGTTTAACACTAATTAGTGCCCAGACTGAAAAATATTTCACGTATTGTATGTACTTCATTCAAACTAACCTGAATCCCAGACACAGAGACATGGTATTCATGTTTCACTGTTGCAGTCATCACATTTGGGTTATCTACCTCCAGAGTCTTTGGATTCCTGCATCGGATGTGGTCTCTTCTTCCATGACGTCAGGTCGTCAGGGGTATAAAATATGCAGCCAACGCCATTACATCAGTCTTTCATGCCATGCAGTGCAGAAGCAGTTCGCAAGTGCCTTTCGGCTGACTCCTGAAATTTTCGTTTTCGAGTTTCAGACCCAAAGTCTTCAAAAAAGATAGGTACCCTGTTAGGGATCCTTTTTCTTGCTCCAACCGATGTCAGTAAAAGTTAACAATTGTCTTACCTGTGGAAAGCAAATACCTCATAGAGATTTTCATTCGTACTGCATCCCCTGTTTAGGCCCAGACCATGAAGTCCCTCGCTGTCAGTTTTGTGCTTTGTTCAACCCCCAAACTATTCGTCGTTGGGCTATCTTTGCAGCAAATTATTTTCGTAGTCTGTCTCAGTACTACAAAATGGCTTCGTTAAGCCATCCGACTACCAATCTTCCAAAAAAAGATAAGGATAAAGACATAGACCGCATAGGTCCAAAACTGCCGACGACTCTTCCGTTAAGCTAGTCACCAGTCCGCTGGTACTCAGTGAGGCGCTTTTGCAGCCCCTGATACCCACTACTGCAGATTCGCAGGCCTCTACTGAGACCCATTTGGGCCACGAGATGCTTCTTCGACTATGGAACCTGCGGATGTCTCTACCTTGGATGGGTCCAGAGCCGCTGTGCAGGCACCGACTTCTGAGGGTGTATTCTGCGGGTGTATTCAGGCCTACAGACATGCATTTTAAACCGACGCCATCGTCTTCATCCAGGCCTAAAACTCACACCACACCTGGAAAACTGACGTCCAAACCGCAGGCTCAGGCCCATATGCCTAAAAAACAAATGCTTAGAATGGCTGAAGACCTTATTATCTTAATTAGGGGAAGCCAGCCTTCCCCCTCTAAGAGACCTAGAACTGATTTTCCTTCTGATCAGGAATCTGATATTTCTGTTCCTTCTGATTACCAGGATTTGCCCTTATCTGCCTGTGAGGATTCTGATGCAGAGGAATCCATTCACACTGCTTCCCCTCCAGAAGATTTTTCTTTTGGTGAAACCTTGCACACTGTTAGGGAGCATTTCCGCTGGGAAAGCCAGGATTACTCCGACTCCAAAAAGAGGCTTAGGGAATTCTTACTCCTTCCTCAACATAGGCCTTTAGCTATCCCTCCTGTTCTGGACATTGTAGAGGATGCTTTCTTAATCTAGCCTTTCCCCAGACACTTTACCTCCAGCTCCCAGAAAACCTGATAGGTATTACAGAGTACCTGACTCTCACAAGTTCCTCTTCAAAAATCCTTCTACGGATCCAGAGACCATTTCCCAAGGACCAAAAGCCATTAAGGCTACTGCTGCCAAAAATCCTACCCTTTCTGATAGAGATTCTAGTGCCTTCGACAGATGGGGTAAGAAGGTATACACTTCTGTTACTTTGGCCATTAGGGCTTTAAATTGCCAGTTTCATATGTTAAAGTATCAGCAGCATATTATGGGACTACTTAAACAGAAAATGATGTTGATTCCTGACTGTGCTGAACACAAAGAATTACAGGATTTAATGCTTTCTACAGAACAAGTTGTTAAACATACTTTGCAATTTGTTTTGATGCTTTAGAAGCATCTTGCAGGGCTGCTGTCACTGGGTCTGTACTTAGAAGGCATGCTTGGCTTAAGGAGCAAAACTTGCCAGATCATGTTAAAGCTAAATTACTGGATGCTTCCTTAAACCAAGACCGCATTTTTGGCAACAAAGCAGAAGTCGTCCTCAAAAGGATGGAGGCAAAAGCTAAATCTATGCAAACTGTTAAAGATTTCCTACAAGTACAGCCTCCCAGATTTAGTAGGCATTGGCCTTCAAAGAACTGGTCCTTTCCAGTGTCTTCCAGGCCTTTTTAGTCCAAACCCAGGAACATTAAACCACCTAGATTACAGTCTCAGGCTGCGCACAGGCCTAAGCAGTGGGGGGCTCCCACCTCCAAAGCAGGGAGTAGTAAGCCACCCTCCTAAGGAAAAATGGCACAATGACTTAACCTTAATCCTTCCAAGCCCTGCTCACCTGCCTGCTCCCTTAGGAGGAAAGCTTGCCCTGCATGCAAAAAACTGGGAATTCATTACCCAGGGCAAATGGGTTTTGAACATAGTTTCCTAAGGATACAGATTCCACTTCCACACACTACCAACCCCAAACTGTTGGCCAGACCTACCCCCAAATCAGTGGATGGAGGCCCTACAGCAGGTTCTCTCTCTTCTAAGTATTAGGGCTATTTAACCCGTCCCAGCAGAACAAAGGGGACACAGTTTTTATCCAAGTCTTTCCCTGGTACCCAAAAAAGACAGCTCCTGGCATCCTATCCGGGCGACCTCTCTATTCTAAACACCTTTCTGGTAATCCCAAAATTCAAAATGCTAACACTTCAACAGTTTCTTCCTATGCTAGGCAAAGATGCCTGGCTGGCAACCTTAGACTTAAGGGAAGCTTACTTGCACATTCCAATAAGGGAATCTTGCAGGAAATACCTACGCTTCAGGACAGGCTCCATGCACTATCAGTTCTCTGCACTTCCCTTTGGCTTATCTACTGCGCCCAGGGTATTCACAAAGTGTCTAGCTCTAGCCATTGCATTTTTCAGGCAGAGAAATATTCAAATATACCCATACTTGGACGATTGTCTGATTCAGGCAGAAAGCCAGGACCTGCTATTACAACATCTGGCATTCGTAAAGAAACTTCTAACCTCACTGGGGTACACCATAAACGAAAAGAAATATCACCTAGTACCCTGCCAACAGATTGTATTCCTGGGAGCAGGCTCGAACACAACGTCCCAGATGGCTTTCCTCACACTGGAGAAACAAGTTTATTTGACAACCTACTTCAAACTATTGGCCACAAAACCCTAGCTATCTGCAAGGAAAATTCTGCAAGCCCTGGGGTTCATGGCCTCTTGCATTCTACTAATTCCATATGCAAGACTGCATATGAGGAAACTACAGTGGTATCTAAAAAGCCTATGGTGTCAACATTCTTAGGATCTGGAATCAATGATTCCTATTATTCTTTGTATAAAGACAGAGTTCCTTTGGTGGGCAAAGGCCTGCTACCACAACAAGGGACTCCCTTTCATTCTACCCTCTGCCACCCAAACCCTAACAACAGACACATCAGACTATGCATGGGGAGCACACTTGGCAGTGCAGTACATTCAGGGCAAATGGAACCCGAGGCAGATGCACCTGCATATCAATCAAAAAGAAATATTAACTGTACAGAATTCCATGACAGCCTTCAAAGACCACATTCTTCCAGGATAACCATTGGTAAAGACAGACAACACCACAGTTATATGGTACATAAACAAGCAGGAGGGAACCCACTCGTATCCTCTCTGCAGACTAGCCATGGCTCTGTGGAACACAGCCTTGAGCTACCAAGTGCACCTACAAGCTCATTTCCTGCCAGACAAGCTAAAGTCACTGGCAGACGACTTAAGCAGAAATCTCATGGACCCACATGAATGGAAACTAGAACTGAAAATATTCAACCTCTTGAGGATCAAATGGGGGGACTCCAGAGGTAGACCCGTTTGCCTCCCTGCACAAAGACTCCCCACAGTCAAGCTTGGAAAGTGGATACCCTGTCCTTTACCTGGGAAAACCTCTCTGTTTATGCCTTTCCCCCTCTGCCTCTCCTCTCGAAGGTTCTGCTAAAGATCAAACAGGACAAGCCAAGGGCAATACTGATTGCACCAGACTGGCCACGGCAGCACTGGTACCCCCTCTTGTGCAGTATGACACTGCTGGAACCATGATACCTGCCTCAGACCCCCTTCCCTGCTGTCCCAGCAGGCGGGCCAGATTCTGCACCCTCAGCTTCAAACCCTGAACCTGGCAGCCTGGCTAATTCCTTGAGCTCTCCAATAGCATCCCTCAGTAAGCAGGTGCTAGATGTCATTCTGGAGGCAAGGAGGCCTAGCACTAGAAAATCCTGTGCTGAAAAGTGGAAAAGATATTGTTCCTGAAGCCAGACTCGGGGATGGGCACAACGGTGCCCAGCTTGCCTCATATTCTTCAGTATTTAACAAAATGCTCCACAAGGGCCTATCCTTCTCGTCAGTTAAAATTCATGCCTTTGCCATTTCAGCACATTATAATACTGAACCACCCCTCTTCTTTCACCCCCTGCTAAAACAATTCCTTAGAGGGGCCAGAAATTTAAGACCCCCCGAGGAGATCCCCCACTATAGCCTGAGACCTTAACCTTGTATTGGAAAAGCTCACCCCCCCCCCCCTTTGAGCCAGCTGCAACAGCAGAGTTGAAATTCCTTTCTTGGTTCATAGGTTAGTACTAGGCTAACTGCCCTTGCAATCTATTTTAAGCCTAGCCAATTATCCCCTGTGAGATTCAAACCCTGTACCTTGTATTTGTAAGGCAAACACCTTAACCATTAGGCCACCCTCCCAACAGCCTTCCTTCTAGCCATCACTTCAGAAAGAATAGTGTCTGAATTACAGGCCCTCATGGCAGTGGAACCCTTCATTATCTTCCATGCAGACAGGGTTTCCCTCAGGACCAATCCTTCCTTTATGCCCAAGGTGGTGTCTAGTGTGGCCCTAAATCAGTCCATTCATTTGCCTACTTTTTTCCCTAGTCCACAAAACAAAGGGGAACGAATACTGAACTCTCTGGACGTGCACAGGCAACTTAGATTTTACTTGGACGGGACTAAACCTCTCAGAAAATCTGAACAGCTGCTAGTTGGCTTTGCTGCAGGGGCAGAGGGGAAGGCCATTTTAAAGCAAACCATTTCCAAATGGATAGCCCATTGCATTCATTTCTGCTACAAGCACCATGGACAACCTACCCCACAGGGGATAAGATCACATTCCACCAGGGCTGCATCTACCTATGCAGCCTTTCTCAGAAGAGTCCCTACCAGGGACAGCCTAGAAGCTGCTACCTGGAGCTCTGTACATACCTTCACTAAGCATTACCACATGCCTATTTTTTTCTAAATCCAGAGCTGGTTTTGCCACTGCAGTTTTGCAGGGCTTAATAGCTGGCCCTAATGCTCTCTAACTTCCTCCTTCCTTCCTTAGCTTTGGGAATAAACCCAAATGTGATGACTGCAGCAGTGAAACACGAAGAATATAGTACAGTTGTGTACACTTACCATAAATGTAGATGTTCGAGTGTATTCACTGTTGCAGTCCTGGTTACCCTCCCTCCAGCCCCCTGACTTCGCTTGGCTCTACCTTTCCTTCTTGTTTGGTATATTTAAGTTTTCTGGTGTATTTTCTTTTTGATGGAGGTGTACCATAACATATAATTGCTTCCCATCGTGGGGGCAACTGACATCTGGGACAAGAAAAACTGATGTAATGGTGCCGGTTGCATGTTTTATACCCCAGACGTCATGGAAGAAGAGACCGCATCCGATGCAGGAATCTGAAGACTCTGGTATTCAGGCCGGCTGAGGGCTACCTGCAGGCAGATAACCCAAATGTGATAACTGTAACAGTGAATACACTCGAACATCCACATTTATGGAAGTGTCCACAACTGTACTTTCTGTTTTCTTTCAGGGTTCAGAAATAAGGTAACAATCATGAGAAGAGTAGACCAGTTGGGAGAGGCTGAGTGACCTCTAGTACACTGTGCTTCCCAGAGCCATGCGACTTGTAGTTTCACTGCTTCCATAACTCGTGACTTGATGTGGTGTGACAGTGTGTTGAGCAAGCAAAGGAGCCTTGAGAACATCCGTTTATGTACACTGCACAATATGAGAGGGATTTTAAATGGTGGGCTTGGATAGGTTGCAGCTCCTAAACATTCTAGTTTTCACCTCTGTCTCTTGATCCACATCTTTTTACGCTTACCAGAATATAGGGAGGCCACCTGGGATATTATCCTGAAGGTAAGACTGTTGTGAAATAGTAAAGGAGTTTGGTTGTTGTGGTCAACACTTATACAGAGACATAGGTGAATGCTGTGGTGGATAGTTGAGGGGAATGTTATGACTTTACAGGCCACCGAGGTAAAAGGGAATATGTCAGAAAGTAGTAGCGAAATCTCATCTGTAAATAGATGAAAGAGATGGACCCTAGTGCCTGCTGAAGGTAGACTGCAACCTTGGGCTTTGTATGGGCTGCCAGTTCAAAAAGGATGCTTCGTTTCTTTCTTTTGTAAACCAAGACAGTGCAGGCTTGGAGTTCAAAATCTCTACAGTGTAAAGCTTTCCCCATCCCAACACTAGTGATTACCCAGATTGCTACTGTCCTGAAATCAAAAAAATGGTAATTGCATCTTTAGTTACATTTTTATTTTAAGATCTGCTAACCTAAGTAAAGAAAAACTGTTATCTTTCCATTTTTTTTCTTCTCCTAAACCCTAAGTAACACCAAAGAAATAATGCCTACCCACCTAGAATTGCCTCCTGCTACTCTGATAGATGCGTGTCCTGAAGAGTTGTGTTCTACAAAACAAATGCTTTAAAATAACAATTGGCCAGGTATTTGAGAAGAAAAATATTTTCTAATGTTTACCTAAGCCTTACAGAAAACTGTGATACTGTATACCCCAACATCTTAACATTGAAAAAAGAAATGGAAACAACAAATTCTACTGAAAAAGCTCCTTTGTTAGTAATAAATGAACTCTGCAAGTCTTTGTACACATTGCAGCATTGTAGTGCTTTGAGATAAGGGTGTCAGACGATGCATCAAAATACAGATAAAAATATTTTTTTATATGGCCTTTGTTGTGTATGCGTAGAGGAGAGATACAGTTGTTTTAATGAAAAAACTTAACTGAAGTCCACAATATTTTTTATTAAAGTAACTGCAGCTCTTTCCCCAGTGTTGATGCGACTCTGCAAGTGAATTTAATTAGGTAAGAAGAATGTGAGTAATGAAACCCTCAGCATGAAGAGTTGGCGAATGCAGACCCCGTTCTAAAAAAGTACTTTCCATGCTCTCCCAACAAAGCAGAAACATTTTAATAAAAGATCAGAACTTTCATTTACATGTTTTTCACACACATAAGACTTTACCCAAAAAGTTCCATTTTGTGCTCGCAATAATATCTTCCAAGTCACCTGTGTCTGTTTTATCTGTCTGTGTAGCCCCCATTGCTTATGGGAATACCGTCTGTTTCCCCTTTTACCCTTAACTGAAGGATGAATACACTTCATGTTGCTGCCTCCAGTGGACCACTGCCAATTTAAAGCATTGTATTCGGACATCTCAAATTACCTCCTGCTGAAATGCACATAGGAAATGTATGCATCATTTTCAGTGCTAGCCAACTACAACCGCAGCATACATCTTTCAGATTAATCATTTTGTAAATAAATGGAATACAGATTTGTGCTGTAGCATTGCTTTAAAAGGTTTTGGTCATCATCTGACCACTTTAAGCTACAATATTTCTGAAAGACATTTACAACAAATAAACTCCGTTGAGTATAAAACATGCACACAAGCAAGCACACACAGAGTGGGTCCCGTATCTCCAACAATGTTCCTGTATATTTTATCATTTTAAACATATAGCTAGTAAATCTGAATAACACTCATGCAGTGCACCATGACTAATATCTGTAAGCCTCTATACCTAGAATTTGCCGTTTGGTCCTAATAAGTGTGCTGCCATCATGTTTATATCACAGTTTGGTCTTGGTGACAATGAAACACTGCTGTTGTACAGGAGCCATGCAGATTAGAGTACAAGATTAAAGCTTTTATCTGCTAACAGGTGACTTCATGTACTATAGGCGCACCTCTCAACCTCTTGGAGCAATAATTCTGGACAAAGCCATAAACAATGGGGGGGGGCAAAGGTGCAGAAATAGGGACAGTGTTTAACTATTGCTCTTACAAATTTAGAAAATTGATAGAATGTCTGGTTTTGCTTTAGCATTAAATTTCTGAAGGGTACGAAACTCAAATGTCTGTCATTATTTTCTGTTTTCAGTCTTTAATGACTTGCCAATAATTTGCCTGAAACCCACAATTTTATGAAAAACAGGCAAAAAATCTGAATGTTCTGTAAAAGTCTTGGGAGATATGACTACAGGGTTTGAATTCCTCAGTTTGTATTTGCTCACTTTGTAACTATGAGTCATGCCCAGTGGTTCTAAATTATCCCGAAAAATGAGGGAATTGTGTCTTGTAGATTTAAGTAGCTAAATGAAAAATACACCACCAGTGATAATTTAAAGCATGGGTACCTGATAATGTAGAGATTGGGGAGCCTTTAGCCTGCATTGTTTTTTCTTTCTTTTTTTATTGGTTATAAGATACACAGCAGCAGCATACTTTATTTTTATTACAGTGCAGATGTCCTTCAAGGATGCATCTGCAGTCATAACATATGGGTTGTCCTGCCTCAGGCAGCCCTTCGGTCGGCCGGATTCCAAAGTCTGGGTCTGGCCTCGGCTGATGTCGCACTTCACCCGACATCAGAGCTTCTGAGGTATAAAGGCATCAGCCGACGCCATTTTCCTCAGTCTTTCTTGCCGCGCGGTGCCCGAAGCAGAAGCTGTTCGCAAGTGCCGGTCGGTCAGATCCAGAGATTTCAGCTACCGAAGACTTCTAAAAAAGCTAAGTACCCCGTTGGGGACTCTTTCTTGCCTCAGCCGATGTCAGACAAAGTAAATAATTGTTTAACTTGTGGGAAACAAATACCTCATAAGGATTATTACAGTGCAGTTGTATACCTGTGATTTCCCAAACTTATTTTGTATGCTTGAAGGTATAACAGAGCTGTATAAATAATGTGTTTTGTTTTTTTTATTTACTTGAATGTTTTTTATGCCATAACAAGACTGTACAAATGGTGTCTGTCTTTGGGCATTGTGGGAGACTGCAGTAAAAATGTGGAAGGGCTAATTAAACAATATGTGAGGATTCACTCCCAAATATATTACCATTTTGTATGAGCAATATGTGGTTTAAATAATACCTGTTCCTTATTTTATTTGTCATTATTTGAAGGTACAACAGGGCTACATTACTGATATCTATGCCATGAGCTCATTAGTCTGCATTTTAGGCAGTAAGATGGCTGTATAAATGCTGTCTGACCCAATTTTTTTGGGGGTGATGTATGCATGATGATATGACTGTATAAATGCTGTCTGTTCCCTGAGTTTAAAGCACTGTCTGCACTTCCTAAAATTGTGCTTTCTACTTAAATGTCATAGTTGTGTGCTACCTAAGATGATTCACAGTTGATTTTTTTTCACAATATCCAAGTAACATTGGTAAAAAAGAGAAAATTGTGAAGCTGGAGGATATTCCCTCAGTTTTCTTTTTTTTTTTAAATAAAGAATCATGTTTTTTCAAGAGAGGAGCCTTCTTCCCTTGCCCTTTTCAGTTGAGAAACTATGACTTTTTAATCAAAAATGTTGTATTCCTGTCCTGGCCAGAATGTTCCATAGTCTCATACATATTTTTTAATTAATGAAAATATGTCTTAATCATATCATTTGTTAAATTTTCAGGATGGCTGCTTAGTGTTTTTACTTTTTCGATGTATGTAAAAGCCTTAAGTGCTGACAACTTCTGGCATGCTGAGCACTCCTTAAACCACATAAGACAACTCTTCTAACACATTGCAGCTTGTAAAATTCTTGTACATGAGCACTGTCCGTAGCTGTGGAAGGTTCATGCATTGTCTCTCTTTCCCAGAGCACTCTGGGGTTTTGCACTCCTGTTCAGTAAACATACCTCAGCACACCTTTCTAAGTGATGTTAAGTGCTTTTTGACACAATGACCAGAAGTTTGGATCTCCTATTCACTTTCATCAGAACCCTTCCTATCTTGCTCTAGTTTCTGTCAGCCCTGAAATAAATTTGCCTCTTGGGCAATCAGCTATTTCTGTTATAGTGGCCTACACTATTATGCTTATGTTTACATCCCGTCTCACTCGGCATCCTTCAGTTTGACTGATCATGTGGCCCTGCATTTGTCAGTAGGCAGCAGTACTTCACTAGTCCAGGCAATGTTTTGCCGTGGTTACCAGAAGAGAAACAGTTTTCCCCATCTTAGTCCACTTTCCCAGCATAATTATGAACACATAACTCTTCTAGGTACTGTGAAGTCTTGCTGTTGAGTAGGGCAGCTGTACAGCATACTATTGTTAAGGACATTCCTGTTAAGTCCACAACTGTATTTTTCTTTTTATGATGGAGTGATTGATAGCCATATTGCGCACTTCTATTTTATCACTCTACAGATAACTTTGCATTGATCACTGTAGTCTTGACTTATTAATAGGTAGGATGTTAATGATATTAGTCCAAAATTAAAATCACCTAATGCTTCATTCGTTTCTGTGGTGTGGTGTGGTGGAATATAAACAATGCTGTGCAGCAGTAGCAGAATTAGTAGTATCAACGGAAGTATTACCTTTCTTTTCATTTTGTTTACACTCACATTTTCCATGTGAGAAGTGTGTGCTGGTGATGGTCACTGTAGTGGGTAGCATGTCACCAAGCATGCAGCAGACTTGGATAATATTTAGTATAGTGCATTTCCTCTGACCATTGCTGAGAAGGTGTTAGAGACTCTCTCTCCATACAAAATACTATATTTTTCATATCTATGTAATCCTTGCGGCACTGAAAAGGTAGTAAAATTCAATTATGCTAAAGCCACTTTCAGCTTGTGTTTGTTTTGCTGAAGTTTTTTCAGTAGCATCAATTTTACAGTTTCTCTCTTAGATATTGCCTTCAGAATATCAAATGTTAGTTTATGGCATAGCTTAGTTTTGCTTCATTTATGCTGTATAACATCTGTCTTTTGACTGAAAAGTTCCTCGCTGTAGGAAATGTTCACAAAAGGTACTTGGTCCAGACTCCTTTTTTTGGCAGGTGATACCATCATGACATGCTTCCTCAGTTTAGTTAGTATTTGTAAAGTCTGTCCTACTTGTCTCTGTGATTAGAGCAGCCAGTCTCTTGTTCAGGTCCTTATTTAGCTGTCATTCGAATGAGTAGCTTAGGCTACACGGTTTTGTGAAGTGGTTCAGTGTGGCATTTGTTTATTTGACTCAACCCAGTGTCAGGAATAATTGCTACAGTCCATGTAAGCATGTTTTACTTGTTGATTTGAAAATACTCTGAAGAAGACAAGATAGTTAAACGTAGATATATTTGTTTGCTTATCGGGAAAGTCTGACTGGGTCACTGGGTCATACTAGAACACTTTTCAGTGGAAGTCCAGGAAGAAAAACAGGTAAATGTTAAATTATAGTCACAAGTAGTATTAAACATAAAATATTAGACAATAAAGATTGAAGGTGAAACATTGAGCTAAAAAGCGTGCAACATTGGTAGTAAAAGGGATTTAACAGAAACGTGCATTTTCAATTTGTTAAAAGCAATAGTTAAGGACAAGTGACAAAATCAATGTTTTAAAGAAAGATAGAGGTAAAGATGATTTCAATTAATGTAGATGTAGAGTGAGATGTGTATTAAAGTATTAGTGAAAGAAATGATGGTTTAGAAGTCATAGGAAATAATTTATAGGATGTAGACGGACAGAGAAGCTAGTAAGTATTTTACAGCAAGGGTAGAAAATAGATATTTTAGAAGGAAACGGAATTTGTAGTGTGGTAGGAAAAAAAAAAGTGTGGTGCACTCCTCACCAACCTTGCACTCAGCTATCCTTGGCCAATTGGAGATCCATGGCACTGCAGTATTGTTATGTTTAGGTGGGATTCTGACTTAGAGCTATTCAGTCATAATCCCACAGAATGGTAGCTTTGCACCATTGGCTTTTCAGCCAAGCACATAAACCAAATGTCTGAACCTGTGGTTCCTCTCGTACTGAGCAGGATTACTATCTCAACGACACATCATCAGTGGGGAAAAACTAACCTGTCTCACGACGGTCTAAACCCATCTCAGGTTCCATATTATTGGCTGAACACTCCAGTGCTTCATGAGCTCTCCTTCACAATGATACGAAGAACCATACAGAAATCCTCTTATTAGGTTCTGCACAGTCTCTGTGTTTTTGATGTGGTACATTCTAACAATGAAGTGAATTACTGATGATATTCAGAGGCATTTACAATCAGACATACCATCTTCTCCCAGCCTCCTTTGTAAGGTAGCTGTGAGCTGGACATAATTTTACATGCATGGTTACCCTTCTCCGAGACCCTGTTTTCATCACGTTTCCTACTTTAGCACTTAGTATGAAAGAGGACAAGATGTGGGGTCTGCCTTTCCTGTTATGTTGCTGGATGGGTATGTAAGTACATACTTTAATTCTCCTGTGCTAAGGAAGGGTGGGTGGGAATGGTTGGGGATTTTTCACTGATTGGATTTACTTGGGAATTTCCTGCCAAAGGGTCACTGGTGTCAGTGCTTCTGCCTGCTGACTGACATTGTTGAAGGCCTGGTGTTGTTGTAGGGACCTTCTGTTTTTTTTTTTCTCATTAGTTTCTTTTGACTTACTTCCCCCCTTAACCGGCCTGGTGAAAGTTTGAAGTGGAAGATGTAAATAGATTGCATTCTGAAATACACACACACACACACACAAAATCAGGTTTTGGTTGATGCATGGAATCTGAAATTATAATTTATCTACTGCAAATGAGTATGGAAACATGGTCCTACCCCTTTGCAGGGCTCATCTTGTAGCCCTTCTGAGTTTCAGATGTTCTTCATCTCACATTGCTGCAGTCCTTACACTTGGGTATAGCGCTGTCCTCGGTCGGCCCGAATACCAAAGTATATGGCTGACGCCGGTCATGGCGCATTAAACTGACGCCAGGACGTCAGGGTATAAATGCGCATGACCGACGTCATATCCTCAGTCTTTTTTGCCGCGTGGTCCGATGCAGAAGCAAAGTTGCGAGTGCAGGTTGGCGTCCTGAGATTTTCCGAAACCGGAGTTTCAGACCGAATCCAAGTTGGCTAAGTACCCCGTTGGGGAATATTTTGGTTTTTCTTGCCTCAGTATTGTACCGGATGTGAGAAAAAGTAAATAACTGTATTTCTTGCAGGAAACAGATACCACATAGGGACTACCACAGCTTGTGTATACCGTGTTTAGGGCCTGAGCACGACGTTGTTGGGTGTTCCTCTTGCGCTAGATTTAACAAACGTACCATAAAGAGGAGATTAGATTGCGCTAGGTTAGTCTTCGGGAAGCGGTGCAATTACAAAATGCCGTCGGATGCTCCGACGCCCGCTACCTCGAAGAAGCGCAAGGACAAAACACCTAGGCCTAGGTTAGAGACACCAGCCGACCCGGACGTCGGTTCTTTAGAGAACGCGGTTGTGCCAGAGGCCCAAACAGAAGTTTCCCTAGAGTCCCAGGGGGAGACTTTGTTGTTACAGGATGTGTCTTCGCAGGAGGTAGGCCAGGCTGAAGGGGCTTCTCAGGTAGCTGTTCTCCCCTCTCTGCCTAAGGTGGTTAGGCCTTCCCCTACTGTTACAAAGGCTTCTTCCAAGACTAGGCCAGGTTCAGCTGTAGCAGGTGCTCCTCCTAGTACTTCAGGCCCTGTGCCCAAGAGACATATGCTTAAGATGGCTGAAGATTTAATTACTATGATTAGGGGTTCTATGCCCCCTCCTGACAAAAGGCCTAGGGTGGATCCTGAATTTGGGAATTTTGAACAGGATTCTGATATTTCTGAGTCTTGGCTGAGGATTTACAGGAGTTTTCTCATTATTCTGATTCTGATGTGGATGACTCCACCCCTTCTGCTTCTCCTCCTGAGGATTTTTCATTCTCAGAGACTCTCCATGCCATGAGGGAGCATTTTAAATGGGAAGGTCAGGATTTCTCTGATTCCAGGAAAAGACTTAGGGAATTTTTGTTTTTACCTCAGCATAGGCCTTTAGCTATACCCCCTGTTCTTTCTGTGGTGGAAGATGTTTTTGCAGAGGCTTCCCTTAACCCTGATTCTTTACCTCCCGCTCCTGTTAAACCGGACAGATACTATAGGGTGCCTGAAGCTCACAAGTATCTTTTTAAAAGCCCTAGGGCAGACCCAGAGACAGTTACTCAGGGGCCTAAAGGGGTTAAGGCTTCTGTGGCTAAAAATCCAGTTCCTCAGGACAAAGAGGCAAGAGCTTTAGACAGATGGGGTAAGAAAGTGTATACTTCTTCAACTTTAGCCATGAGGGCTTTAAATTGTCAATTCCACATGCTGAGATATCAAATCTATCTCCTTTCACAGTTAAAGTCTAAGGTAGATGCTCTGGCAGAAGGTATTGAATGTAAGGAGTTACAAGATCTGGTTCATGTGTCTGAACAGGTGGGTAAGCATTCCTTACAATGTGGTTTTGATGCTGTACAGGCCTCTTCCAGGGTGGCTGCCACGGGTACTGTCCTTCGCAGGCACGCCTGGTTAAGGGATCAGAATTTAGCTGAGCATGTTAAGTCAAGGATCTTGGATGCCCCTTTACAATCTGATGTGTTGTTTGGTTCGCCTGTTGAAGCAGTTTTAAAGAAAATGGAGGACAAAGCTAAATCTATGCACACTGTTAAAGATTTTTTACAGGTTCAACCTCCAAAGTTTAGCAGAAACTGGCCAAGCAAAGCGTGGACATACCCTTCTCATGATTCCCAGTCTAGGGGTAGGTCTAGGCGTGCTAGGGGCAGAGCTCAGGGTTCCTTCAGATCCAGGACAGGGGGCTCACCTGCACAGTCTTCAGGGGAGGGTAGGGGTCAGCCCTTTCGTAGACAGACCCAATGACCTACCTTTTCAACTGCCAGAACCTTCACGTCTCACAGCACCTTTAGGAGGAAGACTGACACTTTTCAAAGAGAACTGGAGTTTAATTACCCAAGACAGATGGGTATTGGATATCATTCACCACGGTTACAGATTTTATTTCCATACCTTACCACCGTTCAAGGGCATGCCAGATATTCCGCCCCAGCACAGATTGGAAGCTCACAGACAAATATCCATATTGACACAGATAGGGGCCATACAACCGGTGCCTATGGCAGAAAGGGGCCTAGGATTTTACTCTCGCCTATTCCTAGTACCAAAAAAGGGGAACACGTGGAGACCAATTCTGGATTTGTCTATCCTCAACACCTTTCTGGACATCCCCAAGTTCAAGATGCTGACATTGCAACAGCTTTTACCCCTCCTGGGCAAGGATCACTGGATGGTAACTTTGGATCTCCAAGAGGCTTACCTTCATGTCCCTATCACTCTAGGCTGCAGGAAGTATCTGCGTTTTCGGCGGAGATTCACACTATCGATTCTCTGCATTGCCCTTTGGCTTAGCCACTGCACCCAGAGTATTCACAAAGGTCCTGGCTCCAGTGATAGCTTTTTTCAGACGGAAAGGAATACAGATCTACCCTTATTTGGACGATTGCCTGATTCTGGCTCAGGGCAAGGACGAGCTTCTACATCATTTAAAGTATGTGATAACAGTGCTAAGATGCCTAGGGTATTCTGTGAACGAAACAAAGTCCAGTCTAGTACCCTCTCAGGACATGTGCTTTCTGGGTGTGAGACTGAATACAGCAGCCCAGATGGCCTTTTTAACCCCGGACAAACAAAAGAATCTCTCCCTTTACTTCCAACAACTATCGCATCAGTCCGGGCTGACTGCAAGGACAGTCCTTCAAGCCTTAGGGTTCATGGCATCTTGTATTCTGGTGCTTCCCAATGCCAAACTGCATATGAGGAAGCTACAATGGTATCTCAAGAATCTATGGACACAGCACTGCCACGATCTGGACACTGTCATTCCAATAATACCTTGCATCCAAAAGGAATTCTTGTGGTGGGCTCAGCAATGTCACCTAAACAAGGGACTTTCTGTGACCCGACCGGAGGCAAGTCAGATTCTAACAACAGATGCCTCAGACAAAGCTTGGGGAGCTCATCTCAATGGAAAATGGATACAGGACAAGTGGCCTGCCAGACTACAACATCTACATATCAACCTAAAGGAGATGTTAGCAGTCCAGTTTGCATTAACAGCTTTCAAGGAATTACTTCTTCCGGGACAGGTGTTGATTCTAACAGACAACACAACCGTCATGTGGTACATCAACAAGCAAGGGGGTACACATTCTTACCCTCTATGCAGACAAGCAATGGTTCTATGGGAAACTGCTCTCAGTTTACAACTGGATCTTCAAGCAAGGTTTCTGCCGGGGGTGCAGAACTCCTTAGCAGATGTGTTAAGCAGGCAAATCATGGATCCCCACGAGTGGAAACTGGATCCTCAGGTATTTCAGCAATTAACAGTGTCATGGGGAACACCAGACATAGATCTGTTCGCTTCTCCTCTAAACCACCAGCTGCCAAAGTTTTGCACAAAAAGAATACACCAGGCAGCTTGGAAAACGGATGCTCTTTCGTTCAGTTGGAAAAATCTTCATGTATATGCCTTCCCACCACTTCCTCTACTTCTAAAGGTTCTGCTAAAGGTAAGCCAGGACAAACCAAGAATGATCCTGATAGCTCCAGATTGGCCCCGACAGCATTGGTACCCACTACTGAGAAATCTAATAAGGAAACCACCATGGCCCCTGCCTTTGATTCCTCAACTGTTGTCTCAAAAGGACGGTCATTTACTCAATGTCAAGCTTCACTCTCTTCATCTCACAGCATGGCATATCCTGTTTTAGCTCATAGCAGGGCTCAACTTCCTCAACAAGTTTTGAATGTGATCATGGAAGCTAGGAGACCTAGTACAAGAAAAGTGTATGCGGACAAGTGGAAGAGATTTTTGCTTTGGAGTGCAGCAAAGGGTGTGGATGTTTCTGAGCCTGATTTAAGTGTGGCTCTTCTATATCTTACTGAGTTATTGGACAAGGGTTTGTCCTTCTCTTCCATTAAAATTCATGCTGCAGCAATTTCAGCTCACTATGACTGTGACCCACCTTTGTTTTCTCATTCTTTGTTCAAGCAATTTCTCAGAGGGGCAAAGAACATAAGACCTCCACGAAGAGCTCCTACTCCAGCTTGGGACCTCAATTATGTGTTGGAAAAGCTCACTCTGCCACCTTTTGAGCCTGCAGCTACGGCCGAGTTAAAATATTTGTCCTGGAAGACTGCTTTTTTGTTGGCCATTACCTCTGCAAGAAGGGTTTCTGAATTGCAGGCCCTTATGGCTGTTGAGCCTTTCTTGATCTTCCATAAGGATAGGGTATCTTTACGCACTAACCCTTCCTTCATGCCTAAGGTGGTCTCAAGTGTGTCTTTAAACCAGTCTATTCATTTACCTACCTTTTATGCAGACCCCCAAAACAAGGGGGAGAAGATCTTGCATACTTTGGACGTGCACAGACAGTTACGCTACTACTTAGATAGGACTAAGGGTTTCAGGCAGTCGCAACAGCTGTTTGTTTCTTTTGCTTTAGGTACTCAGGGCAAGCCTGTGTCAAAACAAACTCTTTCTAAATGGATTGGGTTTTGCATTTCATTTTGTTATTCTCAACATGGCAAGCAGACCCCAACAGGGATCAGACCTCATTCCACTAGGGCTACTGCCACCTCTACAGCCTTTCTAAGGGGAGTGTCAACTAAGGACATTTTGGAGGCAGCTACTTGGAGTTCAGTGCATACTTTCTCTAAGCACTACCACCTTCCTCTTTACTCTAAATCTAGGGCTGGGTTTGCCACTGCTATTCTACAGGGCATTTTGACAGCTCCTGCTTCTATTTGACTTGCCATCCTCCCTTACCTCTGCTTTGGGAATCTACCCAAGTGTAAGGACTGCAGCAATGTGAGATGAAGAACATAGTACAGTTTTGTACCTACCATAAATGTAGATGTTCGAAGATCCACATTGCTGCAGTCCAATTTACCCACCCTCCGTCCCCTCTGTGTTTAGGGGTGGTTGTGTGTTTAGGTTAGTACTTTCTTAGATAATTGTTAGAAGTTGTACATAGTTTGGGTGTGGGGGTGTTTAGTGTTTGGTAATTTTTTGATTTTACCCTGTTTAGGGTCTTCTGACATCTGGGGCAAGAAAAGACTGAGGATATGACGTCGGTCATGCGCATTTATACCCTGACGTCCTGGCGTCAGTTTAATGCGCCATGACCGGCGTCAGCCATATACTTTGGTATTCGGGCCGACCGAGGACAGCGCTATACCCAAGTGTAAGGACTGCAGCAATGTGGATCTTCGAACATCTACATTTATGGTAGGTACAAAACTGTACTTTTTTTTTAGTGGGTTCAGGTTGATATTTAGAGTGTCATCAGAAACCAGTGTTCAGTGATGGCTGGCAGAATGATAAATATGCAAGTGTTTTAAGTGATGTATTGTATCTTGTGTTCTGAAGATTTTCTTGCTATTTAATGAATGCTTAGCATCCTATCATGTATGCCTTCCCAGGGGAATCTTTTTACGGAAGAGGGGATTTAGCTATTTATTTTTCTGTTTGTTATGTGGTTTACAAAACCTACAACACTAGCACATAAGCAAATGAAAAGAACTGAAAACACTCCAGAAAAAGTGTGCATTGACCAAATGTGTACCAAACAAAAAAAATGTTTTTGAACTTGTTTCCAAACCGTGGTCCTTCAAAGAGAGAGATAAGATTTGAGAACAAAATGTCACTTAAGATTTGTTTTGTCTTTTTATTTTTTTATTGTTTTATCTGTTGAGACGCTTTTAGTATTTGCTGAAAAAGAAGTAATTGTGGCATTTTAATTTCAGTCACTGTATTGACTAGATTCATGTAAACTTAATATGAATCTCATAGACAGTCAGGCTTCTTATATAAATGATACTCCTCCCTTTAGTAATGCATGTATTAACATCAGAAGAAAATGCTCATTGTTTAACCGAAAACAAGTTGTAGTGCTGTATAATGTATATTATACTTGTTAAATATATCTTATTTTTATAAAATTTCTGTAGAAATGAAATTAAAATGAATAATTAAATGAAAGTGAATTCTCAGGCTTTTGTGTTCCTAGAGGCTGTTAAATCTGTCTTATCCTCATTCAAGACCAGGTCATCTCCTTTTGTAATCTGCGTGCCCTGCAGTTCTGCAGCGTAATCCTTTCTAATCTCACTAAATCATTTATCTTGGTTCTTACTGAATGTATACAAACCCTCTGTAAAAAGATCGGTTGTGTGACCTGTCAGGAATTTGAAATGAGTGGATTCCCCATGCTTCAGTTTTCATAAAGCAACACAGCATAGCACTTATAACAGCAGTGTCTTATAACCAGAAAGTTTTTATTTATTGTTTTATGTTAAGTATAGTTTCCAGATAATTATTCCAGTAGTTTTGCTACAAGTTTAAAATTGCGATGTAAAATCTTAAAAGCCCTAGCAGCCTTCAGCAGTTTCTCTTTTTTTTTGCATTGCTTGTCTTATACAAGATAAGTATGGGAAGAAGAAGATGGTAAATTATAAACTCAGGCTAAATATTGAGTAATGAAATTGGCTGCACAGTATCCTTCTGAATCCAGCCGTGAAGTTTAGTGGATTAATAAAAAGAACATGAAGAAGGCCAATGTTGATTACACGTTAATAATTCATAGGTTACCAGTGCTTGGGATCTTTCAGAATAAATATTGTTAAAAAGCATTGACAAATTAGAACTGTTGTTAGAATAGTGAAATAACTAATGCGGTGTCAACACTTCTACGTGTAAAGAACTGTACAGTACCTACTGAATTTTAGTTCATTTTTTTAAATCACAACTTCACTGTATACATTGAGGAAGAA
This sequence comes from Protopterus annectens, assembly GCF_019279795.1. Lineage (NCBI taxonomy): Eukaryota > Metazoa > Chordata > Ceratodontiformes > Protopteridae > Protopterus > Protopterus annectens. The sequence continues at coordinate 643,175,805 of NC_056731.1, read as the reverse complement.
AACTGATATAGATAACATTGTTTAAATCAGATCAAAACAGCATCAGCAACTCAGTACAAAACTATAACAAATAATGCTGCAGTTCATTGAACATACCAATCTGATCTCAACTCTGGAAAAAAAAAGAGCTTTTTATGCACCTTTGTGATGTCAGAAATCAGAGAGGAGAATAACAACATTTGCTGTGCATCCTTCAGAGCTGTTATTCTGTAGTCTAATGCTAGAGCCTAAACAGCATCCACCACATATGTAATGGGAAATGGAAACAGATTTAAACATTGAAAAACACTTCTTATTGCTAGGCTGTACACACACACACACACACACACACACACACACACACACACACACACACACACACACACACACACACACACACACACACACAGACACACACACACACACACACACAGACACACACACACACACACACATTACATATAAAGATTATCCATCTCTTAAATGCGATCACTTAAAATGTCCTTCTTGCTATAAATTGGAAGATAATGCTTGAATTTCCACTTAAACTGAACAGAAATAAAATTATTAACCTTAATTCAGCCAGCTAAGTTAATTGTATCTCAGCTTTACTTTTATAATTCTACCAAATTTCTGTATAATCTCCATGGTATCTAGTCACATATTTTCCACAATTTCATTTTTTCCAAACTCCTGTTAACCAGTTCATCTGTTAATTAAGCCACATCTCAAACTGTAGGTATTAACCTGGATTTCCATTTTTGCATAATAGTTTTCTTTGATAGTAGAAGTAGTAGAGAGATTATTTTTCCATCATTTTTTGCTACAGTTCTTTCTCAAATCCTAAATGAATATTCATTTTAGTCAGCTGTCCTCCTGTTAATTCTCCAGGTAGTATAGTCTGTAATTCTTCCTTAAAAACTATCAAACCTTATACAGGCCCAAAATATATGATCTCATGTCCCTGATACCTCTTCCTCACCTGTCCAACACTGTCCGTCTAAACTTAAGCGCGTCCTGTGTGGCCTGTGGGTGGTATAAAAATATAATGAGGCACAAGCATGCAAAAATTTAAAGCTGTTGTGTTTTTGTAGCAGATCTAAGTTACCCAAAATCAGTTTCCACTTCATCTTATCTATTTGAATTTCCAGCAGAGCACCTCTCGCTCTAGCTCTCTTTCCACCTTCTCTAATTTCAGTCTTAAAAGCTTTACCCAGTTATCCCCCCTTGTTTAAGTATGCACTATAAATGATTATGTAGGTTCTTGCTCCATCACAAGGGGACAGCAATCCTCATAACCAATACAGCTTATTAATGTGGCTTGTTCCTGAGCATCTGAATGCCTTTCTTTTAATGGACCTATCCAGGTTAACTATTTTAGTTAGGTAAAATCATTATTTTTAGTATTAGTCCATCCACATTTCATGTTACCAGATTCATCCTCTATCACTGATAAAAGATTTCTTCACATCTCAGTATTTAATTCTTTTTATCACACGTTGGATTTTAATTTCTTTTATGAAATCCATGCTCTCTGTTGTAAATTATTCAGGCACAAATAATTGTACCAAACATAATACTAAACCATTTGCACCACCATAACTTTTAAAAAGTTTTAAATGAGTCCAAATATTTTGCAGTATCTCTTTACCTAGTACAGTAGGCATGTTTACAGGTTTCACCATCAAGTGGCTCATTAACACACTCCAGTTATCCTGAACAAACTAGTACTAACTGATGATATAACATTTTCAGCAGTACACCATAAATTCGCTCACCGTCCAAGCCATCATAAATTAAGTTCTTTTTTCAGACATGTCATTGAAGAATAATTTAATACCATTCATCATTAAAATCAGTAAATCTCTTTCTATGGAGCAGATCTTACCTTTTATCCCTAGGCCTCCACTGAAAATAGGCTCTTCAGTTGCCAAACGGACTTTACTCATAAACAAAAGCAAATAAATAAAATAAGATCAGCAGGGTCATTTTCTTGTCATAATTTCTGCACAATTTCTGGTCCCTTTTCCTATCACGGTATATACCAAGTCTTTTATGAGGAAACCTCCCCACCCTCTTTAAGCAATAATCATTGTTTACACCCCTCCCTTGATTTTCTTAAGAATGATTTATTTTAACCAGTTAGTTTTAAATAACTCATCTAAACCATTTTTTTGAATAAGTTGATGATTCCTGCTCAGTCACTGAATTACATTATATCATAGTAAACGATTTGGTCCAGTTCGTTTTACATTTTCATTACACTAAACAAGTTCCAATGTAAATACATTCAATCATTTAATATAGCCATGTTCAAATAGTCATTCATTTAGTGTGCACAATCTGCTCTTGACAGAGACCTCCTCCCAGTCAGTATATGTGCTCACATCTTGCTTTCAGCGTTTCCATTTCCCACAATATGCTGCAAGAAAAATGGCCCAGTTGTATAGCTGATATATCCGTAATTGTTTAATTAACCAAGTATATATTTTCCATTTTTATTTCACTGTGCTTGCTTTGCTACAATATGAGCGTCTTTCTGTCTTCTGCACAAGTCCTCACCATGAATGGATGTCTAAAGCATATTTAATTGAAAATTGCCAAGTTCACAGCCTGAACAGATCTCTGAAGTTTTTTTTTTTTTTTTTTTCAAGAGTCAAATTTGTTTCACTTCTCACTATTCCCTCAGCCACCTCTTGTTTGTAATTTCTAAAGTTATTTTGGCCCCACTGACTTCTTTGAATCGTATTCATACACCGTGAATGCAACAGGACAGAACATCCTTACCTTTTTCTTGACCAGCATTCTCTCAAAGAAGCCAAGAACTGTACGGTTTTTGCCTCACAGAGAACTATAATCTTTGTCAAAATACACTTCTTATCATGGTTCTCTTCCAGTTATACCAAACCAAAGTTCATATCTGATACTTTATTTTGTAAGTGTCACATCTCACCAGTATGTGCATCAGCTGCTTCATAGCTCCCATTCTGCCAGTTGCAAACGTAGTTTTCACATGCATGCTTGTCAGCCTTTCCAACTGACCAATTTATGTTGAAAAAACACATTGTTCTTGTCTTCCTCCTTTTCCTGGCATGCTAATAATAAGAATATTTTTCTGGCGTGCTGTATCCTCAGTGTCCTCTTAACCTGTACCTTAACTCCTCTAATTCACTAATAGTGAAGAAATATTTATATTTAAAGGCTTGATTCTCCTGTCACAGTAATTTGGTTTCATTGCAGATACCCATTGCATTTCTGATTTCTTTCCAAGTTTCTTCTGTTTTTACCAGTTCTAAGCTTGCATTTCAATACTCTTGTCTTTTATATTCTGTGGTATATAAGTGCTTTCAGTGAATATTTTTAATTTATTGAGGTTACCGCAAATAGATAACCAAGTAGTAACTTATCAAAGATATGTCTAGTCATCTGTGCATATTCTGTGGAAGTCCTACATGTGAGTTAATTATTAAACATAAAATATGGTAGTTTATAACTGGAAGAAGGCCTTTATTAAAAAAAAAAATCTGATTGTTAGCCATAGCTTTCACATGGGGCAATTTCTGTCCACAAAGTCTCATTGAGAGCCAGGTGACTGAAATATGAAGGCCTGCTTAGTTTTCACACTGACAAGTGGTTAGGGTGATGGACAGCTAATCCACTGTGCTCTGCATGTGTGGGTTTGAATCCCACCCTCGTCGCTGCTTCCCTGTTTGAGGGAGGTTGTCTTTTCACTCACAGGAATGTATACCTTGAATGGGGGGGTTTTGCAAATTTTCACAGGCTGAAGAAGCTGAGGCTGCCCATTGTTCATTAGTTAAAGGAGGACATGCCAGACCTGCAGACTTGCACAGGCAGAGCGAGACACACCTTTCCCTAATCTCCACCCAGAGTATCCTGCCTCAGGGAAGACCAGAAACTGAAGAAAAGATAAACTCTGGCATCTATATAAACTGTGTCAGGGAAGGTGCAAAAAAGGAAGAAAAAGCTGCTGCTTGTGAGTACATTTCCACACTTGAGGTAGTTTGGGTTTGGCATAATGGTTAGGGTGTCTGCCTAGCAGGCATGAATTACAGGGTTTGATTATCAGCAATATTCTTGTGGCAACAGGTGTAAGTGTAGGACTACCATACACATGGTCCTGGGTTCTAAAACAGGAAATTCCAGACATTTTCAGGCTGCTGAGAGATTACTTGTGACTGGCCTACAGAGCATTCTCTGACCCTTCCCTCATAGAAATACTGCACATCCGCAAATCAAATGGGACCAGAGTCGCTTGCTTCAGAGATCTCAACCTGGCCTGCTACATTAATAGAACTTGCTCAGGAGACAGAGAAGTCTCTCAGAAATTGCCGCATCTGTGGAATAAACTCCCACTTCACATGAACAGAGCTCCACAGTGACCCTATTTAAGTGCAGCCTTGACAATTGTATGGGAAACTGGAATTTCATCCTGGGGGTGGCATCTGTGGACTTCATGGACAGAGGCAGTCGGTACTGATCATAGTATCTCTCTGCAAACGACGACCATCTAACTATGGTCAGCTAGAATACTTTGGGTTTTTACATGGCTAAGCTTGTAAAGGCCTTAGTGCCATTACCCTAGTAATCTCCTATGAACTTGTATACCGCTTTGGTAAGAAACAGACTACTTCAGTTGCAGTGCTGCCTAAAGTGATGAATTATTGAAACTCCAGTGTTTCTTCTCATACCGAGTCAGAGCTGTTGCTTCAGTAATTTTCAGTGAAGGAGGCTGAGTTAGCATGCGACATAAGAAATTCCACTAGCTTTTGTTCATCAACAGTTTCTGCATAGTGAACCACCCCTCCTTCCAAGAAACTAAGATAGCAGAGGCTAGAACTTTTTTTTTTGTGTGCTTTTTGATTTAAAGAAATGTTTCATGCTCATAAAGGAAAATTAGAAGGAATACTATCTTTCATACCATTGTCCCTTTTGTTCTTTCTGCAGAATTGGATAACTGATGTACTTGGGCAAAATTCAAGTAGACAGTTACCATCTGATTAAATATAAAAAACATTGCGACCGTGGATGTGGCACAAATTCTCCACAGAGTATACCAAAAAATGTCATGCATGCAAGACACCAACTATTTACAGCATGCTCATGTATGATCACTAAAAGATGCACAACCTGTTTACTGCAGTCCTACTAGTTAGAGGCTTTCCCTTCAAAATGCATTCAAATACAAACTAGTCCCCATTCAGGAGCTCACTTGTGTACAGCGTGGTGCAGTCAGACATACAAGTGCAAAATTTATATATTTATTTATTTAATTATTTTGTTTTATTTTATTTATTTAACATTTGTTTAGAGGGAAGGTCCGACAGGGACAGTGCCCATTTTCAGAGGAGGCATGAGGAGAAATGCTCCAGATGCATGTCCTTAGAATTTGACAAGAAACCCAAGCGAATGCATGGAGGGCATGCAGACTCTGCACAGAAGGCACCCCAACCAAGAATCGAACTGGAGAATCTCTTGCTGTGAGGCAAAAATGCTAACCACTGCACCAGTGCTCCAAGGGAGGTTTATGTCCTCCCTGAGCTCACCTTAGGACACCTGCATTACTCTTTGACAAGTGTACCGTCCCAGTCAAGCTCCTCACTTGATACTGTCCCCAGGGCAGAGCGTGCCCAGACACCTCAGCACCTGGAGTGAGATCCCTGCTGGGGTTCAGTCCCCCCACCTCAACAGGTAAGTGAAAAAATTATAAGAATGTTCATGTAATCAAATTCAGAGTTGGTTCTTCTGTACCTGGAAATTCAGGGTAAGCCAGCAGCGAGCCACATTTGTTAGCAATTTAAAATAATTCTGCTGGCAGAATGAATATAACACACTCTATCGTTAACTTCCCCAAAATCAAAGGTAAGGTTACGTATTCTACATTCATCACATACCGAAATGCAGGATGCTAGGTAGCAGTGAACGCTGATAGAACTGGAGGCCTTTTTTTATGTCAGCCTAGGTGTAGGTGACTTCTTAGATAAAATGTTAACTGGCCCTCCCACTAACCATGTAAATGCAGCTCAAACAAGTGCAGCCAGTGTAGGTTATAAGATCCTTTCAGTTGGTAGTTTCTCTTAAAATCAGGGGTTCCTGTTTAGAGAAACCTCTATTATCAGAAGTCAACAACTAAAGCTTTCCTGTGTGGGAGTTAAACAATTTGAGCTGTGTCTTATGTAGTGAAGTGTTATATTGCATCTGTCCTTTTCCTGGTCTCAGACTTCATATATGGATTGTATGTCAGCTCTGCTGACATTCACTAGTCCAATTTATTTTGTCTGTGGTAAGCCATTAGATAGTGCTGTCTACAACTAACATATCAAGAGTAGAAATTAAAAGAAGCTGTATGAACAGGGATCTGAGTTTGTATATTCTAATGACTTATGTGATTATTAGGGTGTAACAGTACTGTGTAGAAAGTTCTAGTTTCCCTTAGTTTTCAGTAATGTGCAACATTGTTTTTTCTACATGAACTGTACTGGTAGTTAATAGAGAATTAGATTTTAAATGTACAGTAAAAAATAAAGCATTAAAAAACTTTCCTTTTCAGTTTCTTCAAGAGAAAACGCTTGTGTACAAAAGGTCATATATCATATTTCTCTCGGCTGGAAATGATCTGGCACCTTAGAGAAATCAGGTCACTCACTTTTACCATAGCCAGCTGCTTTATTCAAGCCAAGTTTCAAGTCTCATGCCTGCTGAGTGTCTTTGCTCTGCTGATTCCTTTCTGTAGTTGGTGACTATAAACAGAGAGCAGTTGGAGCTTGCTGCCTCCCACAGGGACGTTTTCTGGTAGTTACTCAGCACTGCTCATTACAAGATTCAAGATATGAGCATGTTCGTTTAGTTTGCTGCAAAGCAGGTGTCCTGTTCGTAAAGATGTCTGTCAACATCCTAAGCTGTATGTCATCCTGCAGTGGAGGGGAGAAAAATTCTTAACCGCATATGAGGAAAGGTCAGTAGTTCTTAAGAAACCTATAAGACCAAACCACTGATCTGTTAGAGCTGTGATGGTGATGAAAATGTACACAGTAAAGTGAGCCTTTGTCTCTCATTATTTCTACCTTGCATTAGATAAAAGGGGGGATGGAGTCGCATGGAGAGCGTGACATTTCAGAGACAGTGCTCTCTGACTCACGAGGAGCTGCATACCATTTTGAAGGGAACAGTGGTAGAAATATCCATCAAATCATTTTAGGACTTGACTATGTCCATGAGTTCTTGAAGTAGTCACAGATAAATATCTTACTAAATATTACATAAATAAGTGGGGTGGGGCTGCATCCCTGGCAGCTGCACAGGTTAGTAGATGGTACTTGGAAACTGGTTGTCTTTGAAATCTAACTCATTACCTCTGTATCTTCTAGAACTACAAGTTGGTAGTAAGAAACTTAAGTCAAAAGTTTCTTGTGGGAAGTGTGCAACAACTGCATCCAAAAGTTTCATCAGGCCTTAGATATAGATGGGTGTTTTCTCAGACAGAGCTGTATGCTTCCTTTGTAAATGCGCAGTTTCTTCAGTTTGGTTCTGAAATAGAATTTTGAGTTTGCTTTAGAAGCGTTGTTGAAGGTTTCCTTTGAGCCAGCATTACATCTGTCAACTACACCTATTTTGGAGAGATGTCCCTATTTTCAGGCTTGATTTACCCCTTCACACAATTTTCTGAATCCCCTTATTACGTTTTTTAAATCAGTCCAGAACAGGGAATCTCACAATACATGACTGACATACTAGTGGCAACACTAATTTAGATAAAGAGGACACACATCTTATACCTTCCTTTTTCGGAAACAAAAATGAATCACCGTATACCTTCCTTTTTCAGAACAAAAATAAATCACCTTGTGTTGTAGAATTTTGCAGTGTAGTTCATTAATGCCTACATATTTTACACATTTTTTATGATGTGCTTATTTTTTTTCCATCATTTTGTCACACTCTTGTTTTTCGAACACGTGTTTCTTAGTATCCCCCAGTTCAGCTGGAATTGGGAAGAGTTATGTGCCATATGGTAATCAAATTTTATTCTAAGTAGATGTCCAGATTTTTAGTGGGATGTTCCTTCTTTAAATAAGCCTTTGTTCATATTTTCAGTATTTGCAGGATGAGGAGTATTTCTCTTAACCCTAACATATTTTCTTGGAAGGTAATATTGACTGCTATCACCATTCCAGAAGACTATCTGAATTACAAGAACTAATGTTCAAATTGACTTTGTGTTCCATGCAGTCAGCCTCCGTCTGGCTGCTAATCATTTCTTTATGCCTAATGTCTTGTTTTCCATTTCTCTTAACCAAAAGATGCAACTGCCATCTTTTTCTCTCTGTTCAAAGTGTAAAGATGAAAAGTCACTGTACAGTAAAGTATAAAAGTGACAGACTCTTGTATCATTTGCATCCCTTTAGGCAGCTGTGATGCCCGTGCCTTGGCCCAGCAATCAATGAGCCCTCAATCCTCACCACTAACACCAGTGAGGGGCATCTCATATAGGAGAAAAGGATAACAAATATACACAGTAATGTGCAATTTCCTTTAAGAGCACACAGAGATCACAGTCCGTCCGGGGCTGGTCGCTCTCCTGCTCTCTGGGTCCCCAATAAAACTCCCCATTGGCACAGCTATAGGGTCCAGATCTCAGTCTAGGGCAAGCTAAAACCTCCAGCACCCTCTCTGTGCAACCAGTGCTTCGTGTCCCTGCCCAAGTAGCTGACACACACACACACACACAAACTTTGAGAAGAGTTTGTACAACCACACAGACACTCCTGGGGAAGGCTGGCACAGGTTCACCAGCTGTACCCCTTTTTCCCAGACTATATGGTAGTACCAACTGCCACCACCCACTAATATTTAGCAGCTACTCAAAAGCCCTTAAAAGGGTGTCCAGTTATTATTGTACATTATTGTTATCCAATTGGTAGTATTGCCCAGGGCTAAAGCAATTGAAGTGGCTTTGTACAATTTTACCAAAGGCATGCAAGTAATCTAAAGAGCTTAAATTATCTCTAAAAAACAGTCACATTTGGAAGGGTTTCAAAATATTTAATAACAAAAAGTCAAAACACAAAACAATACTTTTTACTACACAGTGCTAGTCAAGAATTCAGAGATCACAGAGAAATACTTACAATAATTCAGTAGTACAGTTCTGACATCACAGAAAAACACTTAGTATAATCTTTCTAGTTTCTAGCAATTTCTAAGAGAAAACACAAGTCTAAGATAAACTTACATATAGAGCAAGACAGTGCTGATGAGTTGGATGGTCAAGACAAAAATGCTTAATGCTCTCTGATTCTCTGTTTAAATTGATATTACAGTCCTGATTTGCATTACATCATCCTTCACACGTTCCTGGGGTTCCCAGGCTAACAGGCTACATTCTTTAGTAAGCTCAAACCAGGTCAGGAAGCAAAGCCATTAAGGACATTTATGCATGCATATTCTGGCCATTAACTCTCGCCTTAAAACAATAGCAAGAATTTATTCATCTAGACCGGCTGGAGCCGTGTTTACATCAAAGAGTCACAACATGCTTTACTTGGTCAGTAGAGTGCACTGTTGTTATTTTTTTTTTCAGTTCCACGTGTAACACTATTTTTGCCATTTAAGACAACAAGCTTGTGGTTTACATTAATATTTACAGATGACAGAATTATCTCCAAAATTATATCTGGCTAGGCTGGCAGCCTCCACCTATCTTCACAACAATTTTAGACCTACACTGACAGAAGAAAAAGTAGCTAAGAAATTGAGCAACTATTCTTTTGCCAAAAGTAAAATGAGCAAACCAGTCAGAATTAAAACAATTTCTAAATGACTAGCTTGCTGTGGTGCTTTTAGCAAGCCTTTACTAGATCAGATCAGGGTTCACTCTACAAGAAAATGCTGCTGCTTCTGCTGCCTAATTCAGAGAGGTCTGTGAATCTTTGATCTTGTCTTCAACCCTTCCCAGCCATTACAAATTAGATGTCCAGTCCAAAAGAATGGGGATGGTTTGTGATACCTGTCGTTCAGCATATGCCGCCAGCCGATCTGCCTCGCTGCTAAACACAAGTCCACAGCTTGTTATTCTACCTATATCTGAATCATGGCAGGAGGGACTGTAAGGGTGCAGTGTGCTATTGTATAGTATAATAATCAGGTCAGACACTTATCCTTTTCTTGGTCTTAATAATAGAATCTGCCTTCCATTCTCTTTTTCTGTGTCCAAATTGCCTTGAATAGTAATTTAGGTGACTGACAACCTGGGGTCTTTCAGTCAGAGGAAAACTGATGTGCATTCTGGCTTTTTCTGTTGAGGGTTTTCAGGGCCTTTTACATTTATTATGCATTTTCCATATTTTCCATACAGTAAAGTTTCATTGGATGCTGCCTAAAGTTTTCATAGGCTTCCATCCCAAAGACAAGCAGTCTTGACAACATTTTTGCAATGTGGTATTTATATGTAGGAGCCTTTTTTTATTCTGATAGTTCTTGGGACCTTTACAAATGATACTGCTTATCTTAATTTGTCATCTTGTTGCTAGTTCAGCTGAGAAACAGACTGGTATAACATTATTACCTGTCCCTTATTCAGCTGTTCCCTCTAGTTTCTACTCTTGATATTGCAGGTGCAGACACCCTAGAACAAGAGGATTTCATCCATATCTGGCCTGTAAATTGTAGAAGGTCACGAATATAACCTATATGTGAAGATGTAGACCAAAAAGTGTACTCTCTGACAGTGACCACTTTATGTTTGTGTCCTTTTCCAAAGTAGTACAAGTGTGATTTGCTGTTCTTTTATTTTATTTTATGACGTTTCTTCACAGATTGGATTGGAACAGACAAATCCAACTTTTCTCTCTTCACTGAGATTTTCTTTATATAAAAAGCTTAATTAAATTCATACCATTTAAAAAATTAAGGCACACATACAGCTGTAGAACAGAAATTAAAGCATTGTACACATTTTTCACCAGATTCATGGATTATGCATATAAGCTTTCTTTCTTAAACATAAATATTCACTCCAACATTACATAAATCCTACCTTCCCTAAATTTCACTCCTTCTGTCTCCTTCTCTTTGCATATATTCTTTGTGAATTTTGATACCATAAAGGGCCTGGACCTTTCACTTCATACCCCCTTTGACATTCATGTAATATGTGGTGATGTGAGTTATGTGTCTGTTCTAGCCAGCTTCTTGACCCCGGTTTGGAAGTCACTATTGTGTCTGCTAATAGTAGACTGTGGATGTTGTAATCCAACTGATAATCAAGATTACTGACTTGAATTTATCCTGTCAACATGAATGAAAGCTAGCGTAAGCAAATGTTGGCATGTGTTAATGCAGATCTTCTCTTCTGAAGGTGAATTTCATATCACAGAATGAGTTAGAAGCAAGGCAGGCATTGAAAGGAAGTGTAACAAGTATTTTGCATAGCGATTAAAGAGACTGAGAGATAAAACGTAAGTGGAACTCAGGCTTCAGAATGCAGTTGATTGCATTTAAACCTGCTAATGGTTTTGAAAAGACTGGACAAAAACAGAGCTTTAAAAATTATTCTGAAAACCATTTTCAGGAAGGAGTGTTCCAGCAATAAAAAAAAAACAATAGTGTTGAAGAAAGAGGGGCCATCTAAATCCATATTAATGTGGTATAGGAGACCGTAATGGAAGACTGTAATCGCATGAACATACCTCAACCTTTCAGCCAAAAAATCTTAACAAACAGGTTTTGCTTTATTTTCTGATGGATATGAAATTTGAAACTGAAATATCTGTCAGTATTTAGTGATGTCAGTCCTCAATGATTTGCCAGAAAACTACAAATTTTATGAGGAACAGAGGCAAAAATCTCAACATTCTATGAAAATCTGGACAGTTTAGACGTATGCTCATGAAAGGGAATCCCAAGCTATAGCTGGTTAATCTTGTAACCGGCGCTGGAACCTGAGGTGACACCCCATCCCCTCAGCTCTTCAACTGAAGAGCAAAAGAAGTAAAAATATTCCCCTCTACCCCCCTAAGCTCTTCAACTGTTCAAGTGAAGAATAACCCCCCCCCTGCCAGTAAGTAAAAAATAATGTAGGCACTGCATTTCTGATTGTGCCCCTTAACCCCTTGTGCCCAGAATACAGCAAGCCCCCTTTGCCCCAATTTTGCTATGGTACTTAGAGATTCAGATGACTAAAACAGGGGAGGTATTCTAGAAGTCTGAAATCATTAAGGGAAATAAGTAGAAGAAAATTATAAATAACGGAGGCATTTTAAGTGCTAGCAGAATATTGGAAGAGAAAATTGTACAGTTTAAAGAACCAGTTGTGTGTGGAGATAAACTAAACTTTGGACAGAAGATTTCAGGGTAAATAAATGGGAAATTGATGACAGAAGAAAGTGTAGCAAGGGAAAGGAAGTGTATTTGTGGAGACATCTGTGTGGTAACCCTAATTATACCATGATCCCCCCAAAACGTGCATGCTGATTGGCCAGCGTGCCCGTTGTAAATCGAGTTATACTAATGGAAAAAGGTCCGGTCGCCCGGACTTTTTTCCATTAGTATAACTCATTTTTTTAAAACACTGTCTCGCTATGTTAAATGGGTTTAACATAGCGAGACAGCTTTAAAATAAGCAACGGAGATCTCCGTTGCTTATTTTAAAGCTGTCTCCATGTTAAACCCATTTAACATAGCGAACAGTGTTTAAAAAGCAACGGAGAAAGCAAGATCTCCATTGCTTTTTAGTCTCGCTATGTTAAATGAGTTTAACATAGCGAGACAGTTAAAATAAGCAACGGAGATGTCCGTTGCTTATTTTAACTGTCTCGCTATGTTAAACTCATTTAACATAGCGAGACTAAAAAGCAACGGAGATCTTGCTTTCTCCGTTGCTTTGCCCCAACTCTGATGTACTGTGCAGGCGCAGTACATCAGAACTGCCGGATGCCAGACATCTGCGGAAGGGCAGTAAACAGGCATTATACTATGCCATTATTTAAGAAAAGGAATAGTTTCTTTTCTTAAATAATGTCATGGTATAATAGCAATAACCCACGCCTGGGTGTGGGTAATGCTAAATTTACCCACGGTTGGCTTTGTTTGGTCCCTCGGGCTTCGCTCTCGGGACCAAACCACGCCAACCGTGGGTAAATTTAGCATTACCCATACCCAGGCGTGGGTTATTGCTATATTAATGCATAGCGTATTTTGCCCACATTGGTGTTTGGTTCTTGTGTTTCATTGCTGATATTGTGTTGCAGCATAAGGGTGGTAGTCACACGTCTGAAGGGCTTGTCATTTGAATGACACAATAAATCAAGATTCTGTTTGCCTGTTTTTGAGCCATCTCATGTGGCTGTAAAAGATCACATGACACTGAAAAGTAGAATTAATTTTTTTTTATTAAAAATTGTTAAAACTTCAAATGAGAACGTTCATAACATAGATGAACTTTAGGCTTCTGAAATTCCAGAAAATAATAAATCAAAGAATACAGCCAACAAGTTATTAACAAACTTTTTTTTAATCCTAGTTCCTTTCACTAGAAATATAATCTGATTTATAACATAATGTAAATTTCAAAATTATTGTACAACACTTTGCCACATATTTCTGTTCATGTGCCCAATAAACAGCAAAGCAGTGTTTACCTACAAATAAAAATCTCCCAGTAACTACAAGAAACTGAATCTTTATTGATCCCTATTTTTCCATGCAGTTATACTCTTTAACTGTCCCCTATTAATCTTTTATTCTCTTACATTGAAGTATTCTGTTTCTCCAGTATTATACTTGTTAAATGAACACAATCTGTCTTGATGTGTGTTATGCTTCACTGATGCTGTAAATAGATCTTTTCATAAGTCATAATGCTATAAAAATCATAATTTTTGTTTCCTGTAAAACTAAATATACTTAAATGGATGACATACTGTCTGTATTCGGTGGTTCCCACCTCCTTGTAACATAATATTCTATCTTAATCATATTGTACTGTTGTAGCTGTGTTAAGTAGAGGTCAGTCAGTGTCTGTTTTCCATAAAATAATCTGGTTTTGAATGTCATTCATTATACTTGTAAAGTTTTCTTTTCCACAGCTTTTTCTTTCTCAAACTAAGAGTGTAATTTGTATAAAATAGCTTCCACCCTTTTATAACATAACATTTTACAATAATCCTTTTATTTTATTCTGCATGTATTAGTACAAACCACTGCATATTTATTTTCAGTAAGTGTACTATTCTCAAATATTTGTCTCTTTCCACCTCTTATACTTTCTTAAGCTAAGACATATTTAATCATCAGAAGTTTTTCTCACAAATCATGTTATCATTTATACCCGCAACCTTTTTAATAAGATATGTTGCTTGACTGCCTTTCATGTTTCTCAAACCTAATATGTGCAGTCTGTATGTACCATCACCCTTTAGCTGTTCACCTCCCATAGCTTTCAGATTATTTAATTATTTATTTGACATTTGTTAAGCAGTTTGGTCCAACTGAGCTCAAGCCCATTTTCAGTGGTGACCCGAGGAACAAAGCTCCAAATACTTGTACAATTATGCAAGAAATAAGAAAAGTAAAAAGAAACAGAGGCAATAACCAAACTAGTACAATATAAGACAGTTGACAAATATCAGAACTTCAGAACAAGTTATTATTTATTTATTTATTTATATTTGTTAACCGTGAGTGTCCGACTGGACGTAGGTCCATTTTCAGCGGAGGCCCGGGGAGAAAAGCTCCACAGTTAAAATAAACAGACAGTAGTTACATTGGATTACATAGCGATTAACAATTTACATAGCAATGACTTGCAACATATTTACAGATGAAGAACATAGTACATCAGTAGACAACTAGAATCTTTATCTGTGAAGTACATAACAGACAATAACAAATGTTACAATAAGAAGTTCCTGCTGTATAATACGTACTAGGCTTATGAGCATCCGAGCTTGCTATAATCAAGGTAGTTAGTGGAGTGGAAAGAAAGGTAGTGGTTGGATGGTGTGGGTGATATTAGAGTGGGAGTTGCAAGGGCATAGCCAGCATGTTTTTAGGTGCGCTTTTAGTAAAGTTTTGAAGTGGGTGCATGATGGTATGGAGGTAATTGTGGGTGGGAGGGAGTTCCATAATTTGGCTATGGTGCAAGAGAATAGTGCTTCACCAGCAGAGTTATTGGCTTTAGTGATCTGCAAGTGATTTTTGTTGCTGGATCTTAGTGGTCTGGTGGTGCGATAGGGTCGGAGTAGATTCTGGAGGGAATGTGACATTTAGTGGAAGGTTTACTAGTTTGTGGACGAGTGAGAGTTGATACCATTGAAGGAGGTGAGGGAGTTCAAGCCAGCCCAGTTCAGCAAGTGCGAGACAGTGGTGACTACAGTAGGATGCCCCTGTGCGAATTTGGCGATTGTGTTGCATCAGGTCTATAGCTTGTTTAGATCGCATTGCTTTAGGTTGGTATATATTGGGGAGGCATAAAGGAGGGTGGAGATAAGGTGGGAATTTGTTATTGAAATCTTTGCTGCTTTGGTGAGAAGTTGCTTATTTCTGTATAACACTCCTAGTTTTTTGTGGACTTTTTTTATGGCCATGGATATGTGAATGTCAAATTTTAGTTTATTGTCTATTTCCACTCCTAGCAATTTGGTATGTTCAGTTGGGTATATAGTGGTGTTGTCTTTTACTGTGATGTTAAAGTGAATGTTGTTTTGAGTATGTTTGGTGGGTTGGAAGATGAGTAGTTTAGTTTTGTTTGGGTTGAATATTAATTGGGCATCGGATAACCAAGCTTCAACAGAGGAAAAGGCTTCCTGTGTGACTTTTTGCAGGTTGGGTAGGGACTGGGCTGAGCAGCTGATGGTTGAGTCATCTGCGTATTGTATGAGTGTGCCATGTTTGGTGGCAGAGGCTAGATTATTGGTGAAAACAGAGAAGAGTAGGGGTCCAAGGATGGATCCTTGGGGAACCCCTATGGAGACAGGTAGTTGGGGAGATATGTCATTCTGCCATACAACGGATTGTTGGTGGTCAGACAGGTAACTCTGAAACCAGTTGGTGACTGATTGTGAGAAGGATAGGTTACTGAGGACAGAGATAAGTTGTTTGTGTGGGACCGTGTCAAATGCTTTAGATAGGTCTAGGAATGTAGCAGAGGAGAGATAGCCATTGTTTTTATGCTGAAGGATAGTGTTCGTAAAGGAGAGTAAGGCAGTGGTGGTGCCATGGTTTGGTCGGAAACCATGCTTAGTATTGGAAAGGAGGTTGTTAGTAAGGAGGTACTCTGAGACCTGAGAGTGTATGCATCTCTCTAGTATTTTGGAGAGTGGAGAGAGAATAGCTATGGGGCGGTAATTGGTTAGTTCTGTGGAGGGTCCGCCATTGTGGAGGGGAATTATATGTGATACTTTCCACAGTGTGGGAACGTAACTTTCTGACAGAGATCGGTTAATCTAGATGGATACTGGATAGGCCAGAGCATCAGCTGCGATTTGTAGGTATTCACTTGGGAGGTTGTCTGCTGCTAATTTGGTGGGCTTAAGTTTAGTTAAGAGTTTTTTATGTTGGAGGTAGGTACAGGAGAAAAAGAGAAGGCAGTGGGGAGATTATTAGTTGAAGGTGTGGGTTGGAGGGGGGGGTTGTGTTGTTTAGCTAGTGATAGTATGGTTTGTGTGAAGTGTGTGTTGAATGAGGTAGCAATATTTTCTGAGGAGTGAGGGGTGTTAGGAGAGGGGTACTGACTTTACCTGGGTGTAGGATGGAGTTTATGGAGGACCAGAATTGTTTGGGGCTGTGTTGGGAGGAGTCTAGGGCAGACTTATAGTATTGGAATGTGTCCTGTTTTATTAGTGTTTTGACTCTATTGCATAGTTCTAGGAATTTCTGTCTAGTTGAGGGGGTTTTGGTTTTGCGCCAGTGCTCCCAGGCTTTATCCCTGTTTTTCATTTCTGACTTAGTGGTTTTCTGTAGCCAAGGGGAGGGTTGTGCTTTCGTTCTGGAAAGTCTTATGGGGGCATGGTAATTAAGGATGCTCAGGAAGGTAGTATTAAAAAATTCAACTACGTCAT
Source organism: Protopterus annectens (assembly GCF_019279795.1). NCBI lineage: Eukaryota > Metazoa > Chordata > Ceratodontiformes > Protopteridae > Protopterus > Protopterus annectens. The sequence goes on along the minus strand of NC_056731.1, from coordinate 643,158,751 downwards.
CAAGACTGAGGTACTTTAGGGGATGTCAGTTACATTCTTTGAGGGATGAGATGAATGTGAGTGGGTTAAAGTTTAGTTTTTTACGTATTTGACGGTAGATGACAGGTTTAGCTTGGTATAGGTATTTTTTGTGTAAAAATGTTGGGGAGTGATCACTGAGGCTATCTGATAAGCAGCCTGTTATATATGACTGGGGGCTGTTACTGATTAGTATCCAATCCAGGGTAGTGTGCTTGCTGGAGTTTTTATTTATCCTGGTTGGTGACTGGACTAGTTGGGTGAAGCCATGAAGGTTTACATGATGGTTTGGATGGTTGCCAGAACAGGATTGCCAGTCAATATTGAAATCACCTAAAAATGATAGTTTCTTGGGGGAGATGGTGGGTAGACCAGCTGAGGAGGTTTTCTAGTAGAGGGATGTTTTGGCCAGGTGGGAAGTAGCATCCAGTTATGTTGATGGTTTTGTTTTGGTTTATTTTGAGGTTGGTATATATTATTTCTTCATTGCCTATTTGTGGAGCTGATGATTTTAAGATCTGGATGTTTAGATGCTGTTTAAATATTATAGCTACACCGCCTCCTTTCTTGTTTAGCTGGTCTACTCTTAATATGCCATAACCTGTAGGGAGTATTTGCTCACTGGTAATGTAAGGTTTTAGACAGGTTTCTGTCAGGATGACTATATCTGGGGAGTACAAGTCTATAGTGGCATGGAGTTCATCTACTTTGTTGGATATACTTCTAATATTTAGGCTTAGTAGAAGGAAGTCACTTGGCTTTCTTTTGGCTGTAATATGGGAGAAGTTGTGGTTTCTAGTCTGATTATGAGGATTGGGGTTGGAGATGGTAGGGTGAGAGTTGGGGTGGATGTCTCCACTTAGGGCTAGTTTTGATATGCATGAGGTTATTAGTTTTCTCAGTTTTTGAATGTGTTTGTTTATAAGGGAAAATTTATGATTGTGCTCTGTGGCTAATAGGTATGGTGGGAGGGTTGCTATGTTAAGTTGTAGGAATGCTTTATGTTTGAGTAATATAGTTGGTAGAATATGTGGGGGGTGCATAGGGATGGTTCTTGAGTTGATGGGAGGGGAGCTGTGTGAGGGTGAGACATGAGTGGTGGTGTGAGCAGTAGTACAGTGGTAGTGGTTGAGTGGGGGAATGATGGAGCTTTGGTAGGATGTAAGATATGCAAGTAGAGTGCATGCAGTGAGCATAGGTAAAGTATGCTTGTACATGTTAGTTGAGGAGGTGTGATAGTAGTGGGAAGATGGAGGAGGTAGTGTTGGGTTAGCGCTGTGTTTGGCAGTTGGAAAAATGGGAGGGGTTTGTGAGTGTAATAAAGGTGGGACTACTAGGGGCGGGAGGGAATAGGGGGCAGGGTGGGGAGCGAAGCGGGTAGAGACCCTGTTAGTTGCTCTTATGAGGGGTCCGAAACAATCAGGTAACAGAGTTAACTGATAAATGAACATATGATAGTGACAAGGGTGGTTGTAGTTTTAAAAATGGTGCCTGCCACAGGTAATATTTATTAACTTTGGGATTGTCTTAAGGTAATAAACAGGGAAGGGGGAAGAACAAGGGTGTGAGCAGGCAGTTCTTTGTACTGCTGCTAATGAGCCAAAGCAAAGACAAGTTTGTGTTTAAGAAACAATCACAATTGACCAAGGACTGCTCTGAAACTGTAAGTCATTTCTTAACTATTTCTCACGTGGAAAAACAGGATAACCTTGTATCAGTAGGCTACTGTGGTCTCAGTTTAAATTAACAAACACACATTATTGATCAGTTATGGATATTATTTGCTAACAGAAGGGAATAAAAGAGAAAGTGGAAGGTGTGTGTGTGTGTGTGTGTGTGTGTGTGTGTGTGTGTGTGTGTGTGTGTGTGTGTGTGTGTGTGTGTGTGTGTGTGTGTGTGTGTGTGTGTGTGTGTGTGTGTGTGTGTGTGTGATTACAAGCCAAAGCAGAGTGCTCTCCAGGGGAAAATGAATATTGGCTCAGACAGGTAGACACATACTCAAAGTTAACTTTAGCTGTTTGGAGACAGTTCAGACCCAGACTGTGCTTTTCTTATAAGAATGATAAAGGTGGTACCGCTATGTATACAACACAATTATGTGGCATACAATAGACCACACAAATGACAAGTAGCTTAATACCTGTTCATATTACACAAGGAATTGGGAGTAAAGCTATATAAGCCTTAACATCCTGAAAGTGATTGCAGTGAGTAGTAGTAGTAGAGCAAGAAATTAGTGGCAGAAGGAAGAGGTAAGGGTTTACGTGGGGCCATGGCAAGGGGCATAGCAACAATTTAGCTAGGGAATTTTTTAGCCAGATTTTGTTAGTTAAATCCTAACCACTCCACTCAAAATCCATATTTCTGTGCATGTAATTTGTTGTTGATTGGCACACCATTTGTTTTTGTTTTTTGTCTAGTTAGCATACATTTGTACTCCCGAGTCTTGGCCTCTCCAAACCATTTGCTTGTTCCATTATGGCAATTGTTTTTTGAATGCATTTGAATTCGTACAAAAGTCAGTCTTTTAGCACCTCCCCTATTGCTAGTTAATTTCAGACTAAGTCAATGATTTAATTCTCCTTGTGATATTTAAAGCCCGTTTCTGTCAGCATTTGTGAAAAGAATTTAGAGAATTCACCATTGTGGATCAAGCAGTTATCCAGAAGAATTTGTGCAGCATGTTCTGTGCTGAATAAAATGTGGACTATGTAATTTTGTCAACTTTTCTTTTTTTTAATAATACAACTATTAAGTGTAGTGGACTCCTGCATGCTTAAGATGTATCTTTTCTTTCTTGTGTTAAATAGCATGTCACATGTGATAGGATTTATACCTGACATGCTGAAGAAAAAGCAGAAGAGTAGCCAATATTAGCATTGTTCTCCTTCAAACTTTTTTTTTTCCTTTCAAGGAGGCAAGCCCCAACACCCAAACATTTATATATATATATATATATATATATATATATATATATATATATATATATATATATATATATGTATATGTGTGTGTGTGTGTGTGTTTACTATCAAAAGACTGAAATTCATATGGTCGAAAGTCATTACACTGAGCATTCAAAATACTGAAAAACAATGTTAAAGTTTAAATGGTAGAAAAACACCTGCAGCGCTGAGCCCCGCACACCCCCTGCTACTTATATATTACAACTTTGAGATTGTACTACAGTGCTAACAAGGGTATATCCTTGCCCTGTTATTAACATTATGTCGACAGGTAATTTGCATGCACTTCCCGTCGACCAAATGAACCACTTAATATTCATGTGTCGGTCATATGGGTCGATCATATGAATGTTAGATCATATGAAGTTCAACCATTTGATAGTAAATCATATGTGTGTGTGTGTGTGTGTGTGTGTGTGTGTGTGTGTGTGTGTGTGTATATTTACATGTATATGTATCCGTTCCGCGATCATCATACCTCAGAGAACAGGGAATATTTCAAGTAATGTCAAACACAAATGTGGTATATGCACGTCTATATTTTCGGCCAAAACTGAAGCCACATTGAATGAAATTGAGTACAGAGAAGGCAGTTGTCAAGGCAGCAAATGGGGGTAATCGGGCGAAGATGAAAACTGAGGTACATGGGAAAATAGTGGAACAGGATAACAACTTAAAGTGTCTGGGAGGGATGTTTGAGGAGAAGGGAAGTCTGCACAATGAGGTCAAAGCTAGAATCAGAGGGGTTGCAGCTACCTGGTACAGACCAACTGGGTTAGTGTATAACAGAAGAGTGCCAAACAAGGTGAAAAATAAGGTGTAGAAAACAGTGGTGCGACCAGTGTCTCTGTATAGTATAGAAACCTGGGCAGTGAAGGCAGAATAGGTGAGGAAGCTATAGGTTCATAGGTCCATAGGTAGGTACTTGGCTATTGATCCTAGGGCCTGTATAAGCCTAGCCTAATGGTACCCTGGCTTTTGCCACCCAAGAAAATTATTTTCCTGTGCCCCTGTCAAGCAGAGCCACAGAAGTGATCCCCGGGGTGAATTTCCTATCTCCCATCCAAACATCACAATTTTTCTTAAAGAGTGCTAATGAGGAGCTTTATTTGATATAGATAGGTAGTTTGTTCCAGAGTATGGAAAGTCTCTGGGACAGGAATCTATCCCTCCAGCATGTTCTGTTCATTGTGGTGACAAGGTTTAGGTCCCTAGAGCATGTAGCTTGGAGAGATTGGGATTTCTTTAAGTGGAGCATGTCCAACAGCTCTGGGTTTGACATAGCTCTGTATGTTAGGCAGAGATCGCCTCTGAGTAGGCGATATGCGACAGAGTAGAGCTGGAGTTTTTTTAGACGGTCTGCGTAGGGCATCTTTTTGAGGCCAGTAATCCTCTTTGAGGTATTTCTGTGGCCTTTCCAGTTGTTGTAGATGTCTTGTGAGGTACATACCAAAAGGGACGTTGTACTCTATAATGGGTCTAATGAGTGATGAGTAGAGGGGAACAGTGACCTCTTTTGTTCCTGGATGAGAAAACTTTTGTGATGAGGAGTGCCACATAGAAGGATTTCCTGACTACTGTGGCGATGTGATTATCAAAGGAGAGACTACTGTCCACCTGTGTCCCAAAGTCTCTTATCACACTTTCGGTGTTAAGTAGACTACCACCTATGTAGTAGTTCATGGGTACAGAGTTTTTACCAAAGGGGATGACAACGCACTTTTTGGCATTGAGCTTGAGGCCATGGTTTTGACACCAGGTCTCTGTCTCAGTGAGGCCCTTTTGTAGGATGTCCACATCGTTAGGAGTTTTGATTATGGCTCCTAGTTTGCAGTCATCTGCGAACTTTGTTAGCCAAAGGCCTTCTGTGTTAGCCTGTACTTCAGAGAAGTAGATACCAAACAGGAGAGGACCTAGGACTGAACCCTGTGGTACTGCACTTGTCACTGGACTGAAGTTGGATTTAGAGTCTGATACTTTCACAGTGTGGGTTCTGCTAGTGAGCCAATTGGCAACCGATTTTGTGACATAGGGACTTATACCTAGTTTAGTGAGTTTATCTATAATTCTTCCAGAGTGGGGGATGGTGTTGAAAGTCATGGCGAGATCTAGATAGGTTGTGTGAAGCACCTTACCCTCCTCTACGGCTTTGGTGACTGCTTCAAAGAAATCTGTCAGGTTTAGGTGACATGATCTGCCTTTTACAAACCTGAACTGGGTAGGGTCCAGAGTTTGGAGATTACCAATATCATTGTTTATAAGTTTCATGATGATACGTTCAATAGCCTTACAGACCAGGCTCATCAGGCTAATGGGGCGGTAGTTCCTGGGGTCTGTGGTGGGTCCCCCTTTGTGGTGTGGGATAACCATTGCTGTGTGCCATTCAGTGGGCCCAAAGCCTGAGGTGAGGCTATGATTGAACGTGGTATTTGGGTGGAGTGCCAGTTCGTTCTGTAGTTCATGTAGAACACAGACTGGGATGTTGTCAGGTCCCATGGATGCTGTGTTCTTGGCTTTGGATAGTGTGTTTTTTACCTGTGCAGCCGTGATTACAGGAACTTTGCCTTCTTCCGGTATAGAGATGGGCCCTTTAGTGGATGAGAGAGGGGTAAAGCTAGCACTGAACCTAGTTGCCAGGATGTTGGCTATATCAGCTGGTTCTGTATATTTAGTGCCATTGTGTTGTAACTCAGAGCAGATCTGAGTGTTGCCATTGAGATTCTTGACATAGCTATAAAATGTTTTGTGGTTGTCTTTAGAATCAGTGGCGATTTTGATTTCGTAACTATCTTTGGAGGATTTTATGAGGGATCTCAGCTTCTTACTGAGGCTGACCACGGAGTTCCTCCAATCATGGGATTTTACTCTTTTTTGCAACAGTTTCTTTCTTCTGTTGTAGAGTTTGTTTATGGCAGGGGACCACCAGATTGGCTTCCTTTTTTTTGGAGGATAGCATCTTGGTTCTGTTAGGGATTGCACGATCCATGCACTCATGTAAGTGCTTATAAAGTGCAATTGTATAGGATTCAGCAGTCGTACCTCTATTGTCCTTCAGCATGGGTGAAGTGAAGTTTGCCACTTCTGTCTTAAGAAGCGTGAAGTTGGCTTTGGAGAAGTTTTTTATGGTGGTTTCCATAATGGGGGGTGGGATGTAGATGTCTAGTGTGATTTGCTTGTGGTCAGATCTGACCAATGAGAAATTGACCTCTGGTGTGGAACACTGGTTGCCCACGTTGGTAATGAGCAGGTCTAGGATATTGCTGCACCTGGTGGGGGTGTGGATAAGTTGATCCAAGGTGTTGGAATTTATGAATTCCAGAAAATGTCGAGCACAGGAGCTGGTACATGAGTAGTTTTCCCAGTTAATGGTGGGCTAGTTGAAATTGCCCATTATTAGGGTGTTAGGTTGTACCCTAATATTTTCCAGTGTATCCTGGCGCATGGTGAGGGATCTGCAGCAAGCTACAATTTGGATTGCGGTCTTGCCCAGAGTTAGTTGCACTTAGATAATCTCGGATGCATTATGCTGAGCAACTAGCCTGGAGGTGTGGATATCCTTAATGAATATGGACACTCCTCCACCTTTAGTGCTTCGGTCCAGGTTAGGTGGCCAAAAACTGTGATATGAATTATAGCCTGGTAATGCAGGGGTGCTCTCTTGAGCCTTGAACCAGGTCTCTGTACAGATGTAGATGTTCTCCATTTTAAGGAGTGCCTCGTGTGAGTGCATTTTGAGATTTAGACTTCTAGCATTAAGTAGCATTACCCTCAGATTTTGCTTGCTTGTACCTGTTATGGTGGTGAATTTGTCATTTGAATCTTGCCTAAAAAAGACACTGTAGGGGTGGCAAGAGCCTTAACCAGTATCTGGAATCCCAAGGGCGACAGGTGCAGGCCATCTCTGGCAAAGCATCGCGGTTTGTCGATCATGTCATCCCAGGCAGACAGAAACTGAATCCCCTTAGATTGACACCAGAAGCTTAGCCAATTGTTGAAGTCAATCATTTTGTCCTTGTACTGTGGTATCATTCTGGGTGATGGCAGGAAGCTACTTAGAGCTAGGGTCATACCTACCTGGGCTACAAGATCGGACAGCTCCTCCATGTCTCTTTTCATGTAGTCCAGGGAGGTACATCTCAGGTCATTCACACCAACATAGACAATGACAGAGTCATATTTGTACTTGTTGTGGAGTGACTGAGTGCATGCGTTATGTGGCAGATCCTGGCACCTGACAGGCAGCTGACAGTAACTTTCTCCTTGTTTAGCCTGGTGAGTGGAACATCAATGTGCCTGACTATAGAGTCACCTATGACTAAAGTGTTGGGTACGTTGTTATGCCTTATGGTAATTGAAGATGAACTGTTTCAGATGGGTGCACTCTGGAACAGACGAAGAAATAAAGACATAAGAGCAGAAGCCAAAATAGCTCCATATGCAGAGAAGGTGAAAGAACAAATTATGGTGATTTAGGCACATGTGTAGGAAAGTAGAAGACAAGTTGATGATGAAGAATTGGGAGAGGGAGGAAGAAGGCAAGAGGAAATGACATACAGCAAAAAGATGTTTTGAATGAAAGAAGACCTGCAACAGTCAAGCATGACCATTGAAGAAGGTAGTAGACTGACAGTGAGTTGAAAAAAGATATGGACAGTTGATGCGAGAACCTGATCCCATGGAAAAGTGGGACTGATTTATATATCTGTATCTATCTGTCTATGCTTCCTGTTAATGATGAGTCCCACAGGGCTCTGTACCATGACTGTGCTTTTTAACTGATCCTTCATATTAAGGTGAAGAAACAAAACTAGTCCATTATACTGAGGACTGTGCAATCTTCCCTGCACACGATACAGTTACCACAGTCACTTCCAACTTTTGTTACAATTAAGGCTTCTGTGGAACTTTGTCTTAATACTGCTTCGACCTAAAATATGCTCTTCTCGTGCAAGAACCAAAATGTATCCTGTCTTATTCTAAGGCAGTTTGAATGCCTGCATCCCATCAGAAGGCTGTTGTGTTCTTAACCTCCTTGAGAAGGTCACCACTGAGGAAATAATCTTAAAATGCTTGGTCTTATCACTAAAAATCAGTTGCAGTTCAACAGATATTTAAATCTGTGCCTAAAATTAGCCATTGCCTAAATATTCTCTAAAGAGCAAGGTAATTTCCTTCAGTGGTGCACAATTATGTACTACATGTATGTACTTTTTATCTTTACTTTTATATTCTGCATGCCTTCTATCTGATCTACACTATCTGCTGCTTCGTAAGTTTGAGCTGGCTTGCAGAAGGGTAGCTACACTCATTGCAAGACATCACTGGAAGGCAAACCATTGTTAAGCTCTTTACAGCCTTACATGTTTGGAATTTAACCAGTAACTCTCCCTAATTCAGATGTTATTTTGTTCATAAAATCATTTCCAGACTCTAGTGTTCTGCACTGGCTTACATTCTAGCATAGGGCAACACTGCAGAGTATCTAGAATTTCTGCGGAACTGGTGATACAAATTCCAGAAATAATTATGGAGAGCCTGCTGTCCAGTACAGGTGGCTTAACTATGGAGCCCACTCTTCAGTGCATAGTAGAACTTGCTGGATCAAGGTGAATCATACTTTCAGATAAACATGTGGAGGCACAGTGGGACTGTGCCACCTTTCAGATTATTTGCAATATTTTGTTTTTAGTAATATAAATTTAATCTGCAGTTTAATACAGTAGTATGTTTTTGCAAATCCTGTGTAGACTTCTGAAGGTTATTTACTGGTAATATTAGTCATGTTTATATGTACTTTTCTCACTGAAAAAATTATGTACATGTGTTTTAATCACAACATATGTAGCAGATGTCTAAATCATGTTTATAGTAATTAACTCTTTGAAAATTACTGGAATACTGTACCATTTTTATATGTAATTTAAGAACTTGATATTTTAGCGGTTGCCTATTGCTAAAGGTTAGGGTGTTTTTTTGATTTGATACTTGTGTGCAAGTCTTATCTGTGTCCACTTGAATAGCCTTTGCAACCAAGATTGTATCGAATTGTTATGTATGAGGTATATTATATCCCAAATTCACTCTGCTCTGAAACCTATTGTAGTGCATGATTATGCACTAAAAATGGGGCAAAGACAAGTTTGCTAAGCACTGTTAAGACTGATTCTTATGCTGGTGATTGACACTGGACAGTGCTGTTCTGGCATAGAACAGAGGCAGAAGGTAAAACAGCTTTCAAAGCTATTAGAACCTTCATTCTGTATAAACAGTATCTAACAGCGTTTAAAGCTGTTTGTTCTTCAGAAGGACATTTTGTTTCTACTCACTCTGACAGCTCCGAAGTGTTTTTAGTGCCTTTCAAAGATTTTAAAAGTCAATAAAACACTTCACACTCCTACAGCTTTTTTTTTATCTAGATAAAGCGTTGTGTATTACAGAGAATTGTGAGAATTGCGATTGCGTCTCATTAATCATAACTCTCATTATGTGTTCTCAACATGGATGCTAAGATTAACTTCTTGAGCTTCACTGTTGAGATAAATTTTTTGTTATCCATGTCTTCAACACACAAAGGTTATGAGCTGAGACCTGATCTTAATCTTGTATGTCTAGTATGTCCCAAAGTCTCAGTGATCTTCTTGATATGTATTGACTTGCATACTTTAATGTATCTGGAGTATTTCTTCCAGGACTCCACTGAAACTGGGAATTTCTTAGTTGCACATTCCCACTCAACAAATATGTGAAATAAAAAAAGAAAAAGATGCTTCTAAGTTTGCTTAACATGAATTCAAACACACAGGTGAAAGCAGTTTGTGAAGTACAAAGAACAGATGCATTTTCCACTGGGCATTGTCTACACTCTCTCTCAAAATTTGCTTCTACTTTCCTTTTGCTCACTTATAGCCAGTCCATTATTCTATTTCTCACGTACTGTCCATTGTTGCAGACAAGTAACGACATAGCTAGGAGCTTCGGTGTGAAAGCCGTCTCTGACACGATTGTGCATTGATACAGAAGCCTTGCAGGTTATGGATTCCATTAACCTTTCATTAAATTGTAAATTGTTTTCTTCTTCAGTTGCACCACTTCAATATCATGGCATCAGCTGTGAGATTTTGGCCGTAGATGCATTTTTTTCTGTCTGCCTGTATAAGTTAATGTTATCGATGTGAAAGGTCCGCTTCATTACTGTATTCAACCAGTATTAACAAAGGACAATGCTGAAGATAAGTTTAGCAGATGTGCTTTTCATTAAAGTTTGCTTGATTGTTATATTTCTGTGAGGAGAAATAAGGGCCATATTGAAATGGGGTTTATGGTATTCTTTGTTTCTTAATTTACAAAAGCATTGCTTTATATTTCTGTACAGTGGTTTTATTATAAAGATAGAGACAGACTGCACTAGGCATGGCTTAGAATTTTGATGCAAAGCTTTTACCCTGAAATCAGTTTGGTGCATAGGATTGACAGCAGGTATAACTGTATTAGGCACCAGAATTCAGCTGCAGGAACAGAAATGATGACAAGCCAAATATTTCTCTTTGGTGTAACATGGAGATAATTGGCTGTCATTTTTGTAGTTCACAGAAAGACTGTTTCTTTCTACCCTGTTCTCTTGGAAACAGAAAACCAAATTTATAGCAGCTTCTAAACTGTGAAATTTACACAGTATAGTATTCCTGCATATGTGTGTGTATGTATACACACACACACACATATACACACACACACATGCACATATATATGGGTTCTATCCCATTGGTTGAATATGTGTTTAGTTGACAGGTGTTAACTTGACTGTTTATGATCAGCTAAACAGCTGATCGACATATCCAAGACTGAACAATTCCTAGTCTAAGGGAATATGCTCTTAACCTGTGTTTGTGTGATCTCCGAGTCAGCATATATAATTAACAGGGGTGGGGGCTGCAGGGGGGCTTCCCTTCCTGCAAAAAAAAAAACAAGATTAATTTAGTTGGTTAATTTTGCTGCCTCCTCCTCACCCCCATACTAATTATGTATTCTAACTCTGAGATAGCACAGCCCTGGTTAAAGGTCATAACCCCCTACTCTTGGATTGTCGATCTCACACAGCTGTCGACCATTTGTTTGTCACATCCAACGTATGTTGACCAAACAGATGTTAATTTCTGAACATTTCACTCAAAAATACCAAACCCATATAACACTATTTCTGAGATTGAATTTTGTATATGCAGTGTATAATGCCTGCATTGTCCTTGATTGTGTATTTTCTCAGATGATGCAAGTTTGGCTAACTGTCACTGTCTTAATTAAACCATAAAATTGGTGGTTTGGGGAGGAAATTTTCACTCAGTTGAAATTTGCACTGTACATTTTGTTATATGTATAAGTAACTGTTTTCCCATTTTTACATAGGATGGGGGTGTCCAGTGTGACCAAATCACCTAGAGCCAATGTTTAAACTGCAAAGTGGCTAGATGTGGTGCAGTTTATACTTTAAGTACAAAATATTTAGGTTTTTAGCATCTTTTGTCACAGAATTGTTTTACAAATAAAATGTGATCTTCAGTATGTCTGACTAAAAGTTGTCATGAATAAGTTCTAGTAGGTTTATGTTGGTTTCTGCTGCAGTCTTATTTATACTGCTTTGCATTTTTGTATCTGTGCAGTGTAGAATTGGCTCGTAGAATATTCATCAGTTTAGCACAACACAACAAGTAAATGCAGCATTTACCACTTGTCATTTAGTAGACAGTGTTACTGTAGTAACTGTGTCAGACAAACTGAAAAAGCATCAGGGAGCAGATTTTCATTAACAGAAAATGCCAAATGATCTCACCAGTTAGAAGGTAAACATGAGCACGAGTAAGTGATGCAGGTATAATTAATGGCCCATACTGATGTGGTGCTGAAAATCCTTTGTAGATATGTCTGGAGATATTCAGGCCAGGCGTCCGTCAGGGAAGTGTTATGACTGCTATGACTTTGTTAGGTTAAGGTGACTAAGCATTATAAGCAGGGATGTTTCCCATTTTTAATAGTATACTTACATTTAACAGAATTAGATGTAGCTCAGCTTGTATGACTGCAAAAGCTGAAAACAAAGAATGTGCCAGTACCAAGGTTATTGTGGTGGTGTGCTGTTTTGATTATTGCTAGAATACGGCATGTCTTTCCAAGATAAACACACCTTGGCTTGATCTCAGACATGTCAGATGTCACAGCTATTAAATCTGCACATTTCATATTGGTGTAGGTTTCATCAGTAAACATTTACTAAATTAAGTTCATCAAAATGAACGCACTGTCATACCTCTGATTTTTTTTCTTTATTTAATCCATATTTACACTGTACATTGCTTTCTTGAATTAAGCTTATTAATTACAGCAATGAAAATTAATTTGTTTTGTTTTTAAGCCTAGCTTTCAACTGACTCCCTGTTTTTGGAGAACATCACAGATTTTTCCTCGTATATTTTGCCGTTTCTGTAAAAAAAACATATTTAATTTTCTGGTATATCACTGAGGATTACAGTTGGTTAATAATGCCATAAAGTTATAGTTTTGGAGTTTTTTCTTCTGAAAAAGTATATTGCTACAGAACTAGACCTGTATTAACACTGCAAGTGAATAATATTAAAAAGCTGCCCCATTATTTAGTGCATTTGTCCCTCATTCTTGAGTAAAGAAGTTGAATGGTATGCCTGAATGATGATTTCAGACTGTAAATGTTAAATATTATCAATAATTGAAGTGTTTTGAAATATGCATGACGTACACGAGGGTCTGATTTTAGATAAAATTAAGTATCTTGTATTGTGAAGTTATGAAATGCATTTCTTTAAGCTTGACAAAGCCATGTGTCACAGAATGCATATCATCTAAGTCTGTAGTACAAAATATTTAATTAGACTAACATCAGGCCCCTACAGATTTGCTGTTTTTTGTTTTCTGTATTATTTATTTTATTTATCTTTGTTTACCAAAATTGGCCGACCGAGCCGAAAAAGGCCTCTTTCCAGTGGCAACTTGGGATGAAAAGCTCCATGTACAGACTTAAGTACAGTTTAAGCGCATTTTTTTGTGCAAACACATCTAAAATACATGTAGCAGAAACAGTGTTTGAGCAGCTTAATATACTACTTAACACATTCCTGGAATCTTGACGTGATTGAATACACATGTATATCACATATGATGAACATACATAAAAGTAGCTGCATGTATACATATTTATATTCACTTTGTGATTGTATGCTGTCATTGTAAGGAACTGTAGTTCATAGGTTCATAGGTGCGTACTAGGCTAATGGCCCTGGGGCCTTTACAAGCCTAGCCATAGGATTACCCTGGCATAGTGCCACTCGACCTTAGCTCCCAGTGCCTCTGTCGAGTAGAGCCACTGGTGTTATTCCCGGGGTGAATTTTCTGTTTCCCATCCACTCATCAAGATTTCTCTTGAATAGGGCCAGTGAGGTGCTCTGCTTGACATGTATGGGAAGTCTATTCCACAACATGGGCAGTCTCTGGGTTATGAACCTGCCCTCCAGCATGTTCTGTTAATTGTGGTAATGAGGTTGAGGTCTCTGGAACGTGTGGTGCGGTGGGATTGGGATTTCTTTAGATGTAGCATTTCTAACAGAGCAGGGTCAGACATGGCTTTGTACGTCAAGCAGAGATCACCAATAAGTAGGTGATATGAGACAGACAGTTGTAGTTTTTTGAGTCTGTCTATATAGGACAAGTGTTTAAGGCCTAGGATCTTCTTTGTGAGGTACTTTTGCGGCCTCTCCAGTTGTTGCAGGTCTGTAGTGAGGTACATGCCAAATGGGGCATTGTACTCTGATTGGCCTAATAAGGGAAGAGTAGAGGGAGACAATGACCACTTCCTGGATGCAAAACCCTTAGTAATGAGATGTGTCACATAGAAGGACTTTCTGACCACAGTGGCAATGTGGTGATCAAAAGAGAGGCTGCTGTCAACCTGTGTTCCCAGATCTCTTATAACACCTTCTGTGTTCAGTGGACTGCCATCAATGGGGTAATTCATGGGAACCGGGTTTTTCCCAAAGGGGATGACACATTTTTTGGCATTAAACTTAAGGCCTTGGTTCTGACACCAGTTGTTGGTCACATTGAGGCCATTCTGTATGAGGGTTTTAGTTTGCAGAAGTTGTGTATAGTTCGTAGGGTTAATCTTGGTTAATCAAAAGACAAGGGTTCTATCGTAGAAGTGTCACTCTTAAACAATGGAGAAAATGAGCTGCTGTAGAAAAAGGCACCATATCAACAAAGCCGAAATCATTTTAAATGCCTCAGTGGTGTGTGTGTGTGTGTGTGTGTGTGTGTGTGTGTGTGTGTGTGTGTGTGTGTGTGTACGCGCAACAAAAAAGGGAAAATTAGTAGGGCATATAAAATATTGCACAAAACTGTAAGAATCCGTCAGAAGAGGCTAGAAAAGATTGGGAAGAGAGACTGGATAAGTAATTCACAAGGAAACAATGGAGGACATATGTGTGGCTCCCAAATATGCAACAAAGTCTAGAAGATTTATTGTTTAAAAGTGTTTACATAAGTATTTTTGTACCTCAAGCAGACTACAAAGAATTTTTCTCAGGTAGATGACAGATGTTGGAGGTATGAAGGGGAAGAAAGAGGTAATTAGGAATGTATGTTTTGGGAGTGTAATGAGTTGACAGACTTTAAAAATTCCCTACAGACTACTCTCAGAAACACTGGGTGAGCAAATTGGTATATTTTTGAGCTGGGATATAGGATCTGATTTGCCTAAGGCCTTGTAAAGTTTAATTCTGGTGATTGCCAAAAACACAGTTACTAGAAATCAAAGTCTAAACCAACTGTATATGTAGTAGTGACAGATATAAAAGAACTGGAAGTGGGATCTTAAGAAAAGGGTAGGAGGAAATTACATAGAAAAAAATGGAAATTGTGGGAACGGTAAATGCAAAATAATGTTTTGGAGGAGGAGTGAGGTTTAAAGGGAGGCAAAGTTGATAAATTTGTGCTATGATGGTGTTGATGCCTCAGATCAAGATGTTTCCTGGTTCGATTCTCAGCTAGGGTGCAGCTTTCTGTGTGGAGTCTGCACATCCTCTCTGTGTTCATGTGAGTTTCTTCTGGGTGGTCCAGTTTCCTTCCACATTTCAAAGACATACAGCAGATGGAGTGGGCATACTAAATTGGCCATAGGTGTGAGTGTGCATGCTTGTGTGGTGTGTGGAAGAACTACATTGGTTGTAGGCTTTATAAGCACTTGTGACTGCATAACACTGACTTAAATTGAAGCAACTGCACAGCAATATAAGAGATATGAGTCTGTTCTAGTTACTCAGGATCTGTGTCCTGCGACTGTTGATTTAATCAGCCCATAAATATAATAATTCTTCTCCAGAAGAGCCTTTCATAATGTGTGCTTAGTAGAAAGTATAGTTGTCATTATCTTAAACAGAACCAAGTTTAATGTTTCACAGTAAAGCAGACTTGGAATGGAGAATATCACAAAAAGAAAAAGACATCATTGAAAAGTCTGAAATGTGAGCAAATTCCATAGCAGAGCAGTTAATACTGAAGGCATGCAATTATTCATTTATTGACTGAGAGCACACCTGATGCATTGCTCTACCATTAGCATGAAATCAGTTATTGGTATCCTCTGTGATGCACCTCATGTCAAATTGCTATTTTGCGAATTATGAATGCTGTCATATAGCAGATGTTCACTCCTATAGTAGTCTGGACAGCAATTTTTAGGAGTATGATGAAAGACTACTTGAAAATTACTAGTAGCCAACCTGAAAAATGATTGAGTCTGTCCTGCATTTAGTTTGTGTAAGGAGCTGTGTTAAGATATTTTGATGCCATTTTGAATTGTGCTGCATTCACACAGTACCAGGCAGCTGTGAATAATCAACATCTCAGTGTTGATAAGGCATGCACTTTGGTTTTTCCAAAGTGCTTCTAATGAATATATAGTTAACAGGGCTGGTGACAAGTTAAGTGGACTGCTGGTGTTAATCACCTGTTTGGATCCTGGTTGATTGATC